>NW_019943189.1:34395-67865 GCF_002910315.2 Salvelinus sp. IW2-2015 | reverse complement strand
ATGCCGTGAGATCTCGCCCTGGGGCAGCCCCGCCGCAAAGGTGAGCAATAAGTAGACCAGAGTGGCCCAGACCCATCTGAAAAAATAAGGGACTGGGGTATCTCGCTTTCTCTACTATGTGAGTACAGCTACGACCAGAAGTTACTTTTTCATAGCAGGTTAGGAGAATCAACATGGCAGGTTAGGAGAATTAACATGGCAGGTTAGGAGAATCAACATGGCAGGTTAGGAGAATCAACATGGCAGGTTAGGAGAATTAACATGGCAGGTTAGGAGAATTAACACGGCAGGTTAGGAGAATTAACATGTCAGGATAGGAGAATTTACGCAGCAGGTTAGGAGAATTAACATAGCAGGTTAGGAGAATTAACATGGCAGGACAGGAGAATTTACGCAGCAGGTTAGGAGAATTAACATAGCAGGTTAGGAGAATTAACATGGCAGGATAGGAGAATTAACACGGCAGGACAGGAAATTTACGCAGCAGGTTAGGAGAATTAACATGGCAGGATAGGAAAATAACATGTGGTATTTAAATACACCGTATCTATGAAAATAACATGTGGTATTTAAATACACTATCTATGAAAATAACATGTGGTATTTAAACACACCTTATCTTTGAAAATAACATTAAACAAGACTTTCAGCTCTGTGGTATTGAAATACACCGTATCTATAAAATAACATCACTTTAAACAAGACGTTCAGCTCTTCGACCACAAACTGACTGGGGATCCTCAATCTCTTTTGTTTTCGTTCCACTCAGGTCTTAATTAGCAGGGTAAAAGAAGGCAGGTAATCATGTGTACTGTGCAGTTTAACGCCCGGCCGTAAAGAGGGACAGGTCGTCCTTTGTGAGCAGCCTGACCCTGAGATAATGAACCTGTATTTTGCTGATAGAGTTCCATTGTGCCCATCGGATTTACTATAATGCCAATCAATACCTGCAGAAATATAGTGCAAACAGCAGCAGCAAGCAGCGCAGGGCTGTGAGAGAGGAGGAGAGGGGGAAGTGAGGGGGGGGGGGGGTGAAGTATCGTCTGAGGAAGTAAAAACATATCATTTAAGGATGGTAATTATTGGATGGCTTCGCTGACAGCAGGACTGACTGAGGAGTGAGACACTATTAAAGTAGAGATTTATCTGGCCTCTCCTGCAGGACAATGCCGGCATTATATCTAAAAGTAGCGCCACCCAAATCTATCGCTACTTCCAACTTCACACTAAACTGTCTATATATCACAGCTGTATGGTGGCGTCCTGGCTGTCGGGGGGAAAGTGGTCTCAGGAGGAGTGGGGTGATTCTAAATAAGTACAGCGACTCTTCAAAGGTTAACGGACGTACTTTGAGTTGTCTCATAATTAAGATTGAGATACTTGATTGACTGTAGCGTAACATTAAGCCTGGTGTTACTACAGTGAGAGGTGTTACCGTCAGTGAGAGTGCAGGTAAAACAGTACGGTGTGTTACTACAGTGAGAGGTGTGGCTACAGTGAGAGGTGTGGCTACAGTGAGAGTGCAGGTAAAACAGTACGGTGTGTTACTACAGTGAGAGGTGTGGCTACAGTGAGAGGTGTGGCTACAGTGAGAGGTGTGGCTACAGTGAGAGGTGTGGCTACAGTGAGAGGTGTGGCTTACAGTGAGAGGTGTGGCTACAATGAGAGGTGTGGCTACAGTGAGAGGTGTGGCTACAGTGAGAGGTGTGGCTACAATGAGAGGTGTGGCTACAGTGAGAGGTGTGGCTACAGTGAGAGGTGGGATACAGTGAGAGGTGTGCTACGCGAGAGGTGTGGCTACAGTGAGAGGTGTGGCTACAGTGAGAGGTGTGGCTACAATGAGAGGTGTGGCTACAGTGAGAGGTGTGGCTACAGTGAGAGGTGTGGATACAGTGAGAGGTGTGGCTACAGCGAGAGGTGTGGCTACAGTGAGAGGTGTGGCTACAGTGAGAGGTGTGGCTACAGTGAGAGGTGTGGCTACAGTGAGAGAGTGGCTACAGAGAGAGTGTGGCTACAGTGAGAGTGCAGGTAAAACAGTACAGTGTGTTACTTACAGTGAGAGGTGTAGCTACAGTGAGAGGTGTGGCTACAGTGAGAGTGTGCTACAGTGAGAGGTGTGGCTACAGTGAGAGGTGTGGCTACAGTGAGAGGTGTGGCTACAGTGAGAGTGCAGGTAAAACAGTACAGTGTATTACTACAACAGAAAGAAAAGAGATGAATGTAGAAGACCTTCTGTCCTACGCCCTCCTCATGCATACTCTATTCCTGTCCTACGCCCTCCTCATACATACTCTATTCCTGTGCTACGCCCTCCTCATACATACTCTATTCCTGGCTATGCCCTCCTCATACATACTCTATTTCTGTCCTACGCCCTCCTCATGCATACTCCATTCCTGTCCTACGCCCTCCTCATGCATACTCTATTCCTGTCCTACGCCCTCATCATACATACTCTATTCCTGTCCTACACCCTCATCATACATACTCTATTCCTGTCCTACGCCCTACTCATACATACTCTATTCCTGTCCTACGCCCTCCTCATGCATACTCCATTCCTGTCCTACGCCCTCCTTCAACTAGCCATTCAGCCCTTGACATGGAATTCTTGATGCCATCGACTCATCTTTTTGCCCTTAGCATCATACATTACCACCGATATATCGATACTATGTGTCATACGCCTCCTACTTCATTACGTGTGGTTACTCCCCCTTTTCCCTGAGTACGCTGACGCCGTTATCCCTTTTTCCACAACTGCGCCGAACTATACTGCCTATTATTCCAATGTCCGTAATCGTCAGGGTTACATAACATAAACCACGGCGCTCCTCCCTGGCATTAGATAGGAAGATACTACGCTAGGTACTTCCTAGGGTCAACTTTAGAATACCCGTCCTAGCATACATTGTGGCTCTATATGCACAGGTGATCCTAGAATGCTCCGTGCCTATGTAACGATTACATACTCTATTCCAATCACCATGCTCAAGATGGAATCATTAATTATGTATAACGCAACAAACCTAATATGATCTATAACTATTATTTATCCCGACTCCCAATGTGCAACCCAACGAGAGTTCAGGCAATAAATAAAGGAAGAACTAGCTGGAATTCTGCTAGATCCTATGATGGGTTGTGTGGTCAAATCTTAGAGCCCAGGTGAAGAGTACTGCTAAATTGAACTACAGAGGGGGCCTCTCTAAAAAATGGTAGGACAATTGTGATGTTAGTGCGAGTATGCTCCATAATGAGACCCGTAGGGTCAGACTATATGGGAATGGTATGCATGAGGAGGGCGTAGACAGAAAAGAGTAGAAGGAGGGCAAGCACAGAATAGAGTATGATGAGTAGGCGATGCACAGAATACGTAGACAGAATAGGTATGCATAGGAGGGCGTAGACAGAAGGTCTTCTACATTCATCTCTTTCTCTGTTGCTAGTAATACACTGTACTGTTTACCTGCACTTCTCACTGTAGCTCTATCACCTCTCACTGTAGCCACACCTCTCACTTTAGCCACACCTCTCACTGTATCCACACCTTCTCACTTTAGCACACCCTCTCACTGTAGGCTACACCTCTCACTTAGTTAACACACTACGTCCGCACTCCACTAGCCACACCTCTCTTCTGTAGCCACTCCTCTCACTGTGCCACACCTCCCTTGTACCACACCTCTCACTGTGCCACACCTCTCACTGTAGCCACACCTCTCGGCTGTAGCCCATAACCCCACACAACACCTCTCATTGTATATCCCCCACGTTAGCCACACCTCTCATTGTTAGCCACACCTCTTTCACTGTAGCCCACCACCTCCTCACTGTAGCCACACCTCTCGCTGTAGCCCACCACCTCTCCACTGGGTTCCCACACCTCTCACTGTAGGCCCACAACCTCTAGATGGACATGTCAGCTGGACCTCTCCACCCCATGACTCCTTCAAGGTCCCAGTAATAACACAGTAACCAGATGGACATGTCAGCTGGACCTCTCTACCCCATGACTCCTTCAAGGTCCCAGTAATAACACAGTAACCAGATGGACATGTCAGCTGGACTACTCCACCCCATGACTCCTTCAAGGTCCCAGTAATAACACAGTAACCAGATGGACATGTCAGCTGGACTACTCCAATCTAACATACAGATCTGTCTAAATGTATTCACTCCAAATAGAGTAGTGGTGAGAACATACAGATCTGTCGGTCTAAATGTATTCAACATTTTGCAGGATGAATTCTCTTGAGATTTACCCTCTTGTTTTCAAGAGTGTCCAAATGAAAACAACTAAACAAACCAACAATACTTAGTAACAAGAATAATATGGCAACTACTGTCTAATAATAATAATAATAATAATGGTTCTGTTATAACAATATGGAAACTACTGTCTAACAATAATAACAATTAAATAATAATAATAATATGGAAACTACTGTCTATAATAATAACAATTAAATAATAATAATAATATGGAAACTACTGTCTATAATAATAACAATTAAATCATAATAATAATATGGAAACTACTGTCTAATGATAATAACAATTAAATAATAATAATAATAATAATATGGCAACTACTGTGCTAGTTGGGCCTTTGTATGTGAAAGATATTCCTCCAAACTCATGATGCACCCTTGGAATGTGGAATTGCTGCTGTTGTTGAAAGGAGTAGTGTGAGACTTGTAAAGTTAGGTGTTCCTTAATATATACCACTTCTATAGGAAATAATCCTACTTCTGATTGCTGCAAAGACCATCTGCTTCTGGCAAATCTTTAGCTGCTTATATAAAATCTGTGTCAGCGAAAACACCCATGTCAGCGTTTCTCTGAGGCCTCAGTGACCAACCCGTGTCGTTTACTTTCGCAGCTCTTGATCAACGACGGCAGGGGACACTGAAGGGGCCACGACCCCAGGCCTCAAGGCCACACCGCAAGGAAGGAGAGGGACAGAGAAGCTGGGCCCCAAAATGCACTTTCAGGCTGGAGCACAGCGGGGTGCAGCGGGGGACCACAGCACAGCGGGGTGCAGCGGGGGACCACAGCACAGTGGAGGTAAAGACAAACTGGAGGAAAGTTTAATCTGACGTTTCATATATATAGTCGTGTAATACCAGACTGGACTTCCGGGACAGAGAGAGAGACAGGAAGTCTTCCTAGAGAATAGAGGAGGTTTAGGGAGGAGACATGGTTTAGGAAGAGAGTTTTTTGGGGCGTATTGGTGTGGTATTGAATGAAATGTCAAGTTGACAGTTTCATGACTGACTAGACGGAGTTCAAAACTATTGGCAGATGGTTTCTATGGTTTCACAGTAACAAACTACTGGATTTAAAATCAGACAAAACCATTGTACTGAGCTCATTTTTATAAACAGGTTTGCTATACATATGTTACAGCAAACGAGTTGGCTATCCACATTATTCAAGTGACTTAAAGCAAACCTATAGAGAAATCAACAGAGGAATAAGAAGCGTTTATACACAATAACAAATGATGTGCTCAGGAAAAACCTACAAGTATGTACCTCTGATCATTCAAACGCTTTAACTGGCCTGGTGTGGTAAGAGTCAATGTAGTGATTCTTAATGCAGGCGGTGCAGCTGCAGTCGGCAGATCCAGCAAAGTGACTGTGAATATAGGGTCAATGCTACTGACTGTCAGATAGTAGTTACTCAGCAGCCAAATGAATACGATTTACTTCATCACAGGCTTCCTGTAGGAAGATGAGCATCGCTGCAGTGAATCAATGATACTAAACAATGACTTGATCTAACCAGGGACATGCTTGGACTCACCATGTGATCTAACCAGGGACATTCTGGACTCATCATATTGTGGATCTAACCAGGGAATTCTGGACTCATCATTGTTGGATCTATCCAGGGACATGCTGGACTCACCATGTGGATCTAACCAGGGAATTTCTGGACTCATCATGTGGATCTAACCAGGGACATTCTGGACTCATCATGTGGGTCTAAACCAGGCACATTCTGGACTCATCATGTGGATCTATCCAGGGAACATTCTGGACTCATCATGTGGATCTAACCAGGGACATTCTTGGACTCATCATGTGGGTCTAACCAGGGACATTCTGGACTCATCATGTGGATCTATCCAGGGACATTCTGGATCATCATGTGGATCAACCAGGGACATTCTGGACTCATCATGTGGGATCTAACCAGGGACATGCTGGACTCATCATGTGGTCTAACCAGGGACATTCTGGACTCATCATGTGGATCTAACCAGGGACATTCTGACTCATCAGTGGGTCTAACCAGGGACATTCTGGACTCATCATGTGGATCTAACCAGGGACATGATGGACTCATCATGTGGGTCTAACCAGGGACATGCTGGACTCAACATGTGGGTCTAACCAGGGACATTCTGGACTCATCAGTGGGTTCTAACCAGGGACATTCTGGACTCATCATGTGGATCTAACCAGGGACATTCGGACTCATCATGTGGATCTAACCTGGGACATTCTGGACTCATCATGTGGATCTAACCAGGGACATGATGGACTCATCATGTGGGTCTAACCAGGGACATGCTGGACTCATCATGTGGGTCTAACCAGGGACATTCTGGACTCATCAATGTGGGTCTTAACCAGGGACATGCTGGACTCATCATGTGGGTCTAACCAGGGACATTCTGGACTCATCAATGTGGGTCTAACCAGGGACATTCTGGACTCATCATGTGGGTCTAAACCAGGGACATTCTGGACTCATCATGTGGGTCTAACCAGGGACATTCTGGACTCATCATGTGGGTCTTAACCAGGGACATTCTGGACTCATCATGTGGGTCTAACCAGGGACAATGCTGGACTCATCATGTGGGTCTAACCAGGGACATTCTGGACTCATCATGTGGTCTAACCAGGACATGCGGACTCATCAATGTGGGTCTAACCAGGGACATTCTGGACTCATCATGTGGGTCTAACCAGGGACATTCTGGACTCATCATGTGGATTCTAACCAGGGACATGGTCTGGACTCATCATGTGGGTCTAACCAGGGACATTCTGGACTATCATGTGGGTCTAAACCAGGGACATGCTGGACTCATCATGTGGGTCTAACCAGGGACTCTGGACCTCATCATGTGGGTCTAACCAGGGACATCTGGACTCATCATGTGGGTCTAACCAGGGACATTTCTGGACTCATCATGTGGGTCTAACCAGGGACATTCTGGACTATCATTGTGGGTTAACCAGGGACATGCTGGACTCATCATTGTGCGGTCTAACCAGGGACATGCTGGACTCATCATGTGGATCTAACCAGGGACATTCTGGACTCATCATGTGGATCTAACCAGGGAACATTCTGGACTCATCATTGGATCTAACCAGGGACATTCTGGGACTCATCATGTGGGTCTAACCAGGGACATTCTGGACTCATCATGTGGGTCTAACCAGTGGGACACCTTGGACTCATCAATGTGGGTCTAACCAGGGACATTCTGGACTCATCATGGTGGATCTAACCAGGGACATTCTGGACTCATCGTAGTGGGTCTAACCAGGGACATTGCTGACTCATCATGTGGGATCTAACCAGGGGACATTCTGGACTCCATCATGTGGGATCTAACAGGGACATTCTGGACTCATCATGTGGGTCTAACCAGGGACATGTCTGGACTCATCATGTGGTCTAACCAGGGCATGCTGGACTCATCATGTGGATCTAACCAGGGACAGCTGGACTCATCAATGTGGATCTAACCAGGACACGCTTGACTCATCATTTGTGGTCTAACCAGGGACATGTCTGGACTCATCATGTGGATCTAACAAGGGACATTCTGGACTCATCATGTGGATCTAACCAGGGACATTCTGGACTCATCATGTGGATCTAACCAGGGAACATGCTAGACTCTATCATGTGGGTCTAACCAGGGACATTCTGGACTCATCATGTGGATCTAACCAGGGACATTCTGGACTCATCATGTGGATCTAACCAGGGACATCGCTGGACTCATCATGTGGTCTAACCAGGGACATCTGGACTCATCATGTGGTCTAACCAGGGACATTCTGGACTCATCATGTGGGTCTAACCAGGGACATTCTGGACTCATCATGTGGTCTACCAGGGACATTCTGGACTCATCATGTGGATCTAACCAGGGACATGCTGGACTCATCATGTGGATCTAACCAGGGACATCTGGACTCATCATGTGGATCTAACCAGGGGACATTCTGGACTCATCATGTGGGTCTAACCAGGGACATTCTGGACTCATCATGTGGGTCTAACCAGGGACATTCTGGACTTCATCCATGTGGATCTAACCAGGGACATGCTGGACTCATCATGTGGGTCTAACCAGGGACATTCTGGACTCATCATGTGGGTCTAACCAGGGACATTGCTGGACTCATCATGTGGATCTAACCAGGGACATTCTGCGACTCATCATGTGGATCTAAACCAGGGACATGCTGGACTTCATCATGTGGATCTAACCAGGGACATTCTGGACTCATCATGTGGATCTAACCAGGGACATTCTGGACTCATCATGTGGATCCTAACCAGGGACATTGCTGGACTCATCATGTGATCTAACCAGGGACATTCTGGACTCATCATGTGGGTCTAACCAGGACATGCTGGACTCATCATGTGGGTCTAACCAGGGACATGCTGGACTCATCATGTGGATCTAACCAGGGACACGCTGGACTCATCATGTGGATCTAACCAGGGACACGCTGGGTTGACTCATCATGTGGGTCTAACCAGGGACATTCTGGATCATCATGTGGATCTAACCAGGGACATTCTGGACTCATCATGTGGATCTAACCAGGGACATTCTGGACTCATCATGTGGATCTAACCAGGGACATGCTGGACTCATCATGTGGGTCTAACCAGGGACATTCTGGACTCATCATGTGGATCTAACCAGGGACATTCTGGACTCATCATGTGGATCTAACCAGGACATTCTGGACTCATTCATGTGGGATCTAACCAGGGACATTCTGGACCATTCATGTGGATCTAACAGGGACATTCTGGACTCATCATGTGGGTCTAACCAGGGACATTCTGGACTCATCATGTGGATCTATCCAGGGACATTCTGCGACTCATTCATGTGATCTAACCAGGGACATGCTGGACTCATCAATGTGGATCTAACCAGGACATTCTGGACTCATCATGTGGATCTAACCAGGACAATTTCTGGACTCATCATGTGGGTCTAACCAGGGACATTCTGGACTCATCATGTGGTCTAACCAGGGACATTCTGGACTCATCATGTGGATCTAAACCAGGGACATGCTGGACTCATCATGTGGTCTAACCAGGGACATTCTGGACTCATCATGTGGGTCTAACCAGGGGACATGCTGGACTCATCATGTGGAATTCTAACCAGGGACATCTGGACTCATCATGTGGATCTAACCAGGGACATGCTGGACTCATCATGTGGATCTAACCAGGGACATTCTGGACTCATCATGTGGATCTAACCAGGGACATCTGGACTTCATCATGTGGATCTAACCAGGGACATTTCTGGACTCATCATGTGGATCTAACCAGGGACATTCTGGACTCATCATGTGGATCTAACCAGGGACATTCTGGACTCATCATGTGGATCACAGGACATTCTGGACTCATCATGTGGATCTAACCAGGGACATTCTGGACTCATCATGTGGATCTAACCAGGGACATCTGGACTCATTCATGTGGATCTAACCAGGGACATTCTGGACTCATCATGTGGGATTCTAACCAGGGACATCTGGACTCATCATGTGGATCTAACCAGGGACATTCTGGACTCATCATGTGGATCTAACCAGGGACATCGGACTCATCATGTGGGTCTTAACCAGGGACACGCTGGACTTCATCATGTGTGGTCTAACCAGGGACATTCGGACATCATCATGTGGGTCTTAACCAGGGACATGACTGGAACTCCATCATGTGGGTCTAACCTAGGACATGCTGGACTCATCATGTGGGTCTTAACCAGCTGGTTCTGGGACTCATCATGTGGGGATTCAACCAGGGACATTGCTGGACTCATCATGTAGGGGTCTGAACCAGGGACTACGCTGGACTCATCATGTGGGTCTAACCAGGGACAGCTGGACTCATCATGTGTTGGGTCTAACCAGGGACACGCTGGACTCATCATGTGGGTCTAACCAGGGACACGCTTGGGACTCATTCATTGTGGGTCTAACCAGGGACATGCTGGACTCATCATGTGGGTCTTAACCAGGGACAACGCTGGACTCATCATGTTGGTCTAACCAGGGACACGCTGGGACTCATCATTGGGTCTAACCAGGGACATTCTGGACTCATCATGTGGGTCTAACCAGGGACATCGCTGGACTCATTCATGGTGGTCTAACCAGGGACATGCTGGACTCATCATGTGGATCTAACCAGGCACATTCTGGACTTCATCATGGGATCTAAACCAGGACATTCTGGACTCATCATGTGGGTCTAACCAGGGACACGCTGGACTCATCATGTGGGTCTAACCAGGGACAACGCTGGAGCTCATCATGTGGATCTAACCAGGGACATTCTGGACTCATCATGTGGATCTAACCAGGGACATCTGGACTCATCATGTGGATCTAACCAGGGACATGCTGGACTCATCATGTGGGTCTAACCAGGGACACGCTGGACTCATTCATGTGGGTCTAACCAGGACACGCTGGACTCATCATGTGGGTCTAACCAGGGACACGCTGGACTCATCATGTGGATCTAACCGGGACATTCTGGACTCATCATGTGGATCTAACCAGGGACATTTTCTGGACTCATCATGTGGATCTAACCAGGGACATGCTGGACTCATCATGTGGGTCTAACCAAGGACTTTCTGGACTCATCATGTGGATCTAACCAGGGACATTGCTTGGACTCATCATGTGGGTCTAAACAGGGACATTCTGGGACTCATCATGATGTATCTAACCAGGGACATTCTGGACTCATCATGTGATCTAACCAGGGACATTCTGGACTCAATCATGTGGATCTTAACCAGGGACATGCTGACTCATCATGTGGGTCTAACCAGGGACATTCTGGAACTCATCATGTGGATCTAACCAGGAATTCTGGACTCATCATGTGGATCTAACCAGGGACATGCTGGACTCATCATGTGGATCTAACCAGGGACATTCTGGACTCATCATGTGGATCTAACCAGGGACATATCTTGGACTCATCATGTGGGTCTAACCAGGGACATTCTGGACTCATCATGTGGATCTACCAGGGACATTCTGGACTCATCATGTGGATCTTAACCAGGGACATGCTGGACTCATCATGTGGATCTAACCAGGGACATTCTGGACTCATCATGTGGATCTAACCAGGGACATTCTGGACTCATCATGTGGATCTAACCAGGGACATTCTGGGACTCATCATTGTGGTCTAACCAGGGACATTCTGGACTCATCATGTGGGTCTAACCAGGACATTCTGGACATCATCGTGGATAACCAGGGACATTCTGACTCATCATGTGGGTCTAACCAGGGACATTCTGGACTCATCATGTGGGTCTAACCAGGGACATTGCTGACTCATCATTGTGGATTTAACCAGGGACATTCTGGACTCATCATGTGGATCTAACCAGGGACATGCTGGACTCATCATGTGGATTCTAACCAGGGACATTCTGGACTCATCATGGGATCTAACCGAAGACATTCTGCGACTCATCAATGTGGATCTAACCAGGGACATTCTGGGACTCATCATGGGATCTAACCAGGGACATTCTGGACTCATTCATGTGGATTCTAACCAAGGACATTCTGGACTCATCATGTGGATCTAACAGGACATTCTGGACTCATCATGATGGATCTAACCATGGGACATTCTGGACTCATCATGTGGATCTCAACAGGGACCCATTCTGGACTCATCATGTGGATCTAACCAGGGAATCATGCTGGACTCATCAATGTGATCTAACCAGGGGACATGCTGGACTCATTCATGTGGATTCTAACCAGGACCATTCTGGACTCATCATGTGGACTTAACCAGGGACATCGCTGGACTCATCATGTGGTCTAACCAGGGGACACGCTGGACTCATCATGTGGGTCTAACCAGGGACACGCATGACTCATCATGTGGGTACTAACCAGGACATTCTGGACTCATCATGTGGGTCTAAACCAGGGACATTGCTGGACTCAACATGTGGGATCTAACCAGGTACATGCTGACTCATCATGTGGGGTCTAACCAGGACATTTCTGGACTCATCATGTGGTCTAACCAGGGACATGCTGGACTCATCATTGTGGGTCTAACCAGGGAACTGACTCATCATTGTGGAGTCTAACCAGGGACATGCTGGACTCATCATGTGGGTCTAAACCAGGGACACGCTGGACTCATCTGTGGGTCTAAAACCAGGGACACGCTGGACTCATCATGTGGCGTCTAACCAGGGACACGCTGGACTTCATCTTTATGTGGTCTAACCAGGGACATTCTGGACTCATCATGTGGTCTAACCAGGGACCACGGCTGGACTCATCATGTGGGTCTAACCAGGGACATTCTGGACTCATCATGTGGGTCTAACCAGGGACACGCTGGACTCATCATGTGGGTCTAACCAGGGACATGCGACTCATCATGTGGATCTAACCAGGCACATTCTGGACTCATCATGTGGATCTAACCAGGGACATTCTGGACTCATCATGTGGGTCTAACCAGGGACACGCTGGACTCATCATGTGGTCTAACCAGGGACATGCTGGACTCATCATGTGGATCTAACCAGGACATTCTGGACTCATCATGTGGATCTAACCAGGGACATTTCTGGACTCATCATGGGATCTAACCAGGACATGCTGGACTCATCATGTGGTCTAACCAGGGACACGCGGACTCATCATGTGGGTCTAACCAGGACACGCTGGACTCATCATGTGGTCTAACCAGGGACACGCTGGACTCATCATGTGGATCTAACCGGGACATTCTGGACTCATCATGTGGATCTAACCAGGGACATTCTGGACCTCATTATCATGTGGATCTAACCAGGGGACATGCTGGACTCATCATGTGGGTCTAACCAGGGACATTCTGGACTCATCATGTGGATCTAACCAGGGACATTCTGGACTCATCATGTGGGATCTAACCGGGGAAATTCTGGACTCATCATGTGGATCTAACCAGGGGACATTCTGGACTCATCATGTTGGGTCTAACCAGGGACATTCTGGACTCATCATGTGGATCTAACCAGGGACATTTCTGGGACCATAATGTTGGATCTAACCGGGGGAAATTCTGGACTCATCATGTGGATCTTAAACCAGGGACATTCTGGACTCATCATGTGGGTCTAACCAGGGACATTCTGGACTCATCATGTGGATCTAACCTGGGACATTCTGAGACTCATCATGTGGATCTAACCAAGGAGGACATGCTGAGACTTTCATCATGTGGATCTAACCAGGACATTCTGGACTCATCATGTGGATCTAACCAGGGACATGCTGGACTCATCATGTGGGTCTAACACGGACCATTCTGGAACTCATCATGTGGATCTAACCAGGGACATTCTGGACTCATCATGTGGGTCTATCCAGGGACATTCTGGACTCATCATGTGGATCTAACCAGGGACTTTCTGGACTCACCATGTGGGGTCTATCCAGGGACATTCTTGGACTCATCATGTAGAAGAATCTAAACCATGGGACAATTCTGGACTCATCATTGTGGACGGTCTAACCAGGAACATTCTGGACTCATCATGTGGATCTAACCAGGGACATTCTGGACTCACCATGTGATGTTACTATCACCGAAGACTCTACACTAAATATAGGGGGAGTGAGGGAGTGTACGTACTGTGTGTGTGTGACAGAGAGAGAGAGAGAAAAGGTAATTAAGTTCTCAGAATTTATTTGACTATGTCTCTTCCTGCCACACCCTGTGTACCTCTTCCTGCCACATCCTGTGTACCTCTTCCTGCCACATCCTGTGTACCTCTTCCATTTTAAGTTGTACACTCCACAGAGCTGGGCTTTACGGAAGAGTGGCCAGAAAAAAAGACATTGCCTAAAGAAAAAAATAAGCAAACACGTTTGGTGTTCGCTAAAAGGCATGTGGGAGACTCCCCAAACATATGGAAGAATGTACTCTGATCGGATGAGACTAAAATTTAGCTTTTTGGCCATCAAGGAAAACGCTATATCTGGCACAAACCCAACACCGCTCCTCACCCCGAGAATACCATCCCCACAGTGAAGCATGGTGGTGGCAGCATCATGCTGTGGGGATGTTTTTCATCGGCAGGGACTGAGAAACTGGTCAGAATTGAAGGAATAATGGATGGCGCTAAATACAGGGAAATTCTTGAGGAAAACCTGTTTCAGTCTTCCAGAGATTTGAGACTGGGGCGGAGGTTCACCTTCCAGCAGGACAATGACCCTAAGCATACTGCCAAAGCAACACTCGAGTGGTTTAAGGGGAAACATTTAAATGGCTTGGAATGGCCTAGTCAAAGCCCAGACCGCAATCCAATTGAGAATCTGTGGTTTGACTTAAAGATTTGTCACGTTCCTGACCTGTTTTCTCTTGTTTTGTATGTCTTTATTGGTCAGGGCGTGAGTGTTGGGTGGGCAGTCTATGTTTTCTATTTCTATGTTGGGTTTTGTGTTCGGCCTGGTATGATTCTCAATTAGAGACAGGTGTGTATCGTTTGTCTCTGATTGAGAGTCATACTAAGGCAGCCAGGGTTTCACTGGTGTTTTGTGGGTGTTTGTTTCCTGTGTTAGCGTTTGGGCCACACAGGACTGTTGCAGGTTAGTCACGTTTGTTGTTTTGTTTATTTGTAGTGTTTGTTGGTTTGCCATTAAAATCATGAATACCTCCTACTCCGCATCTTGGTCCGATCCATGCTCCTCCTCGTCTGAGGAGGAGAACGACATTGACAGCCGTTACAGGATTGCTGTACACCAGCAGGAACCCATCCTACTTGAAGGAGCTGGAGCAGTTTTGCCTTGAAGAATGGGCAAAAATTCCAGTGGCTAGATGTGCCAAGACATATCCCAAGAGACTTGCAGCTGTAATTGCTGCTAATGGTGGCTCTACATGTTATTGACTTTGAGGTTGTAAATAGTTATGCACGCTCAAGTTTTCAGTTTTTCTTTTGTCTTATGTCTTGTTTGTTTCACAATAAAAACATATTTTGCAAAGTGGTAGGCATTTTGTGTAAATCAAATGATACAAACCCCCTAAAAATATATTTTAAATCCAGGTTGTAAGGCAACAAAATAGGAAAAATGCCAAGGGGGTTGAATACTTTCACAAGGGACTGTACACATATAACACACACCACACACACAAACACACACACACACACACACACACACACACCACTCAGGATGAAGTGTCATCCCAACCCTTGGGAACCTCGGCTCATGTCCTGGGGGTAGTATAGATGAAAAAGACTGTGTGTGTGTGTGTGTGTGTGTGTGTGTGTGTGTGTGTGTGTGTGTGTTGTGTGTGTGTGTGTGTGTGGTGTGTGTTGTTGTGTGTGTTTGTGGTGTGTGTGTGTGTGGTGTGTGTTTGGTGTTGTGTGTGTAGAGGTGGTGTCTCCAGTAGACTCCCCCAAGGCCTGTCTTTATCCTGCTGTCTGTCTGGTTAATCTGATTAATGACAGAATGGACAGAGTTGACTATAGCAGCTACACGCTACTTAGGACTGACAACACAGACAGTACTGTGGGACCCGGATGTAGAGAGTCTGTCTCGTGTGTTGTGTGTGTGTGTGTGTGGTGTGTGGTGTGTGTGTGTGTGTGTGTGTGTGTGTGGTGTGTGTGGTGTGTGTGTGTGTGTGTGTGTGTGTGTGTGTGTGGTGTGTGTGTGGTGTGTGTGTGTGTGTGTGTGGTGTGTGTGTGGGTTGGTTCTTCTCCTGGATGGTGCATGGTGGATTACTGCAAACAACAAATGAAGTGATTGCGTCATCTTCCTGTTGAATCTGCAGACGTGTTGCTGTGCGTTTTGTTGCTGTGCGTTTGCTGCCAACTTTACTTTGCTAGCTGACAATTTCGTTTTTTGTTTTGTTTTTGTTTTTAATTACCGTTTATATTTTAGTTTTTTTCCATCGCACTTTTTTCCCTCATTCAACTTTTTCACTCCGGACGCTTTAATCTGGACATGGTTCGTCAACACCTTCAAAACAGCCGAAGCTAAGTAGTAACATAAACATGAATGTCTTCTAATTGCAGTCCTGTACTCATAATATACAGGAGAACGATCGCCTTACGGCGAGAATAGCTGTGCTACAAGCCCAGCTTCAGACGCAATCGTTAGGCAAGGGTAATTTCAGTGTAGGAAAGGAAGAAACAGCGTCTGTGCCACCAGTAAGTACAGATAGTAGTATAAATCCCCCGCACAGTCCCGCAGCCGGACAACTTTCTCATGGCTTCTGGAGGGAAACGCTGTAGGAACGCTCAACCCGGTGTCGCTTATTCAGCCGACAGAAACTTTCAAACCGGTTCTCCCCATTATGTAGCGAGTCGGAGTCTGAGTCTGAGTCTTCTCTTGTCTCACTCCTCGTTACGGGGTCTGAGACGCCGAAGGCTCCCACCATTAGCTCTGACAAATTGAAACTCCTATGTCATTGGCGATTCCATTACCCCGCAGTATTAGACTTAAAGCGAATCACCCAGCGATCATACACTGTTTACCAGGGGCAGGGCTATACCGACGTTAAGGGCTAATCTAAAGATGGTGCTGGCTAAAGCTAAATCTGGGAGTGTAGAGAGTATAGAGATATTGTTTATCCACGTCGGCACCAACGATGTTAGGATGAAACAGTCAGAGGTCACCAAGTGCAACATAGCTTCAGCGTGTAAATCAGCTAGAAAGATGTGTCGGCATCGAGTAATTGTCTCTGGCCCCCTCCCCGTTAGGGGGAGTGACGAGCTCTACAGCAGAGTCTCAGCACTCAATCGCTGGTTGAAAACTGTTTTCCTGCCCTCCCAAAAGATAGAATTTGTAGATAATTGGCCCTCGTTTCTGGACTCCCCACAAACAGGACCAAGCCTGACCTGCTGAGGAGTGACGGACTCCATCCTAGCTGAGGGGTGCTCTCATCTTATCTACCACATAGACAGGCTCTAACTCCTCTAGCCCCACAATGAAATAGGGTCAGGCCAGGCAGCAGGCTGTTAGCCAACCTGCCAGCTTAGTGGAGTCTGCCAATAGACAGTCAGTGTAGTCAGCTCAGCCATAACCCATGAGACTGTGTCTGTCCTCGACGCTAGGTTGGGCAAAACTAAACATGTGCGGTGTTCGCCTTAGCAATCTTATTAGGATAAAGACCTCCATTCCTGCCATCATTGAAAGAGATCGTTGACTACCTCAACTCTCAAAATAGGTTACTTAATGTAGATCCCTCACTTCAACGGCAGTCATAGTCAATGACACTAATCACTGATCATAATCTTGATGTGATTGGCCTGACTGAAACATGGCTTAAGCCTGGAATGAATTTACTGTGTTAAATGAGGCCTCACCTCCTGGTTACAACCTAGTGACCATATCCCCCGTGCATCCCGCAAGGCGGAGGTGTTTGCTAACATTTACGATAGCAATTTCAATTTACAAAAAAAAAAATGGCGTTTTCGTCTTTTGAGCTCTAGTCATGAAATCTATGCAGCCTACTCAATCACTTTTTATAGCTACTGTTTACAGCCTCCTGGCCATATACAGCGTTCCTCTCTGAGTTTCCTGAATTCCTATCAGACCTTGTAGTCATAGCAGATCATATTCTAATTTTTGGTGATTTAATATTCACATGGAGAAGTCCACAGACCACTCCAAAAGTCTTTCGGAGCCATTATCGACTCAGGGGTTTTGTCCAACATGTCTCTGGCCCTACTCACTGCCACAGTCATACTCTGGACTAGTTTTGTCCCATGGAATAAATGTTGTAGATCTTAATGTTTTCCACATAATCCTGGACTATCGGACACCATTTTATTACGTTTGCAATCGCAACAAAATAATCTGCTCAGACCCCAACCAAGGAGCATCAAAAGTCGTGCTATAAATTTCCAAGACAAACACAAAAATTCCTTGATGCCCTTCCAGACTCCTTCTGCCTACCCAAGACGTCAGAGGACAAAATCAGTTAACCACCTAACTGAGGAACTCAATTTAACCTTGCGCAATACCCTAGATGCAGTTGCACCCTAAAAACGAAAACATTTGTCATAAGAAATTAGCTCCCTGGTATACAGAAAATACCCGAGCTTTGAAGCAAGCTTCCAGGAAATTGGAACGGAAATGGCGCCACACCAAACTGGAAGTCTTCCACTAGCGCTGGAAAGACAGTACCGTGCAGTACCGAAGAGCCCTCACTGCTGCTCGCTCATCCTACTTTTCCAACTTAATCAGGAAAATAGACAATCCAAAATTTCTTTTTGATACTGTTGCGAACTAACTAAAAGCAGCATTCCCCAAGAGAGGATGGCTTTCACTTCAGCAGTAATAAATTCATGAAACTTCTTGAGGAAAAGATCATGACCATTAGAAAGCAAATTACGGACTCCTCTTTGAATCTGCGTATTCCCCAGGGCTTAGCTGTCCTGGATCTGCACAGCTCTGCGAGGGCCTGGGATCGGGAGAGACACTTAAGTGTTTTTAGACTATATCTCTTGACACAATGATGAAAAAATCATCATGGCCTCTAAACCTTCAAGCTGCATACTGGATCCTATTCCTACTAAACTGCTGAAGGAGCTTGCTTCCTGTGCTTGGCCCTCCTATGTTGAACATAATAAACAGCTCTCTATCCACGATGTGTACCAAACTCACTAAAAGTGGCAGGATAAAGCCTCTCTTGAAAAAAGCCAAACCTTGACCCGAAAATATAAAAAACTATCGGCCTATATCGAATCTTCCATTCCTCTCAAAGATTTTAGAAAAAGCTGTTGCGCAGCAACTCACTGCCTTTCTGAAGACAAATAATGTATCGAAATGCTTCAGTCTGGTTTTAGACCCCATCATAGCACTGAGACTGCATTGTGAAGGTGTAAATGACCTTTTAATGCGTCAGACCGAGGCTCGCATCTGTCCTCGTGCTACTAGACCTTAGTGCTGCCTTTGACACCATCGATCACCACATCTTTTGGAGAGACTGGAAACCCAAATTGTCTACACGGACAAGTCTGCCTGGTTTAGATCTTACCTGTCGAAAGATATCAGTTTTGTCTCTGTGAAGGTCTGTCTCGACAAATCAACTGTACATTTCGGTGTTCCTCAAGTTCCGTTTTAGGACCACTATTGTTTTCACTTATATTTTACCTCTTGGGAGATGTTATTCGAAAACATAATGTTAACTTTCACTGCTATGCGGATGACACACAGCTTTACATTTCAATGAAACATGTGAAGCCCCAAATTGCCCCTCGCTAGAAGCCTGTGTTTCAGACATAGGAAGTGGATGGCTGAAAACGTTCTACTTTAAACTCGACAAAACAGAGATGCTTGTTCTAGTCCCAAGAAACAAAGAGATCTTCTGTTAAATCTGACAATTCATCTTGATGTTTTAAAGTGCGTCCTCAAATAAAACTGTGAAGACCTCGGCGTTACTCTCTACCTGATACTCTCTTTGACGAACATATCAAGACTGTTTCAAGGACAGCTTTTTTCCATCTACGTAACATTGCTAAAATCAGAAATTTTCTGTCCAAAAATGATGCAGAAAAATTAATCCATGCATTTGTTACTTCTAGTTAGACTACTGCAATGCTCTACTTTCCGGCTACCCGGATTAAAGCCACTAAATAAACTTCAGTTATGGCAAATACGGCTGCTAGAATCCTGACTAGAACCAAGAAATTTGAATCATATTACTCCCAGTGCTAGCTTCCCTACACTGGCTTCCTGTTAAGGCAAGGGCTGATTTCAAGGTTTTACTGTTAACCTATAAGCGTTACATGGGCTTAGCTCCTACCTATCTTTCCGAGTTGGTCCTGCGTACATACCAATACGTACGCTACGGTCACAAACGCAGGCCTCCTAATTGTCCCTAGAATTTCTAAGCAAAACAGCGGAGCAGGGCCTTTCTCCTATAGATCTCCATTTTATGAAAGTCTGCCTACCCATGTGAGAGACGCAGACTCGGTCTCAACCTTAAGTCTTTACTGAAGACTTATCTCTTCAGTAGGGTCATATGATTGAGTGTAGCCTGGCCCAGGAGTGTGAAGGTGAACGGAAAGCTCTGGAGCAACGAACCGCCCTTGCTGTCTCTGCCAGGCCGGTTCCCCTCTCTCCACTGGGATCTCTTGCCTCTAACCCTGTTACAGGGGCTGAGTCACGGCTTGCTGGTGCTCTTTCATGCCGTCCCTAGGAGGGGTGCGTCACTTGAGTGGGTTGAGTTACTGACGTGATCTTCCTGTCTGGGTTGGCGCCCCCCTTGGTTGTGCTGTGGTGGAGACCTTTGTGGGCTATACTCGGCCTTGTCTCAGGATTGTAAGTTGGTGTTGAGGATTACCCTCTAGTGGTGCGGGGTGTGTTTGGCAAAGTGGGTGGGGTTATATCCTTCCTATTTGGCCCTGTCCGGGGGTTTCTTCGGATGGGGCCACAGTGTCTCCTGACCGCTCCTGTCTCAGCCTCCAGTATTTATGCTGCAGTAGTTTGTGTCGGGGGGCTAGGGTCAGTTGGTTACCTGGAGTACTTCTCCTGTCTTATCCAGTGTCCTGTGTGAATTTTAAGTATGCTCTCTCTAATTCTCTCGTTCTCTCTTTCTCTCTGAGAACCTGAGCCCTAGGACCATACGTCAGACTACCGGGCATGATGACACCTTGCTGTCCCCAGTCCGCCTGGCTTGCTGCTATTCCAGTTCAACTGTTCTGCCTGTGGTTACGGAACCCCTACCTGTCCCAGACCTGCTGTTTTCAACTCTTAATGATCGGCTATGAAAAGCCAACTGAGATTTATTCCTGATTATTATTTGACCATGCTTGTCATTTATGAACATTTTGAAAATCTTGGCTCTCTCTATTTTCTCCTTCTCTCTTTCTTTCTCTCGGAGGACCTGAGCCCTAGGACCATACGTCGGGACTACCGGCCTGTGTGATCCCTTGCTGCCCCAGTCCGCCTGGCCTTGCTGCTATTCCAGTTTCAACTGTTCTGCCTGCGGTTATGGAACCCTTACCTGTCCCAGACCTGCTGTTTTCAACTCTTAATGATCGGCTATGAAAAGCCAACTGAGATTTATTCCTGATTATTATTTGACCATGTTGTCATTTATGGAAATTTTGAAAATCTTGGCTCTCTCTAATTCTCTCCTTCTCTCTTTCTTTCTCTCGGAGGACCTGGCCCTAGACCATGCGTCGGACTGCCGCCCGTGGTGACTCCTTGCTGTCCCCAGTCCGCCTGGCCTGCTGCTATTCCAGTTTCAGCTGTTCTGCCTGCGGTTATGGAACCGCTACCTGTCCCAGACCTGTTGTTTTCAACTCTTGATAGATCGGCTATGAAAAGCCAACTGAAATTATCATGATTATTATTTGACCATGCTTGTCACTTATGAACATTTTTGAACATCTTGGCATGTTCTGTTATAATCTCCACCCGGCACAGCCAGAAGAGGACTGGCCACGGCCCTCATAGCCTGGTTCCTCTCTAGGTTTCTTCCTAGGTTTTGGCCTTTCTAGGGAGTTTTTCCTAGCCACCGTGCTTCTACACCTGCATTACTAGCTGTTTGGGGTTTTAGGCTGGGTGTCTGTACAGCACTTCGAGATATTAGCTGATGTACGAAGGGCTATATAAAATAAAATTGATTGATTGATTGATTCTATCCTTGTGGGGACCTAAAATACCCCAAATTTCCCACAAGGATAGTAAAAAAAGGAAAATTCTCTCTCGTGGGAACATTTCCCACATCCCCATGAGGACAAAGGCTATTTTACGCTTAATGGTGAGGTTTAGGGTTAGGATTAGAATTAGGGTTCGGGTAAGGGGTTAGGTTTAGGGTTTGGGTTAAGTTTAAGATGAAGGTAAGTGTTAGGGTAAGGGGTTAGGAAAAATAGGAATTTGAATGGAAATTAATTTTAGGTCCCCATGAGGATAAAAGAACAAAACATGTGTGTGTATGAACTTTTAACATTTGATTTTCACTGTGCAGTTACTTTAACACAGTGGAATGCTGCTGTCATTGTTTAGAGGGAAAGAACTCAGTCTGGAAAATAAAAAAAATGGGAATTGGAAGTGTTATTTGTTAGACTGTAACCTAAAGTTGAAGACGGAAGTTTACTAACACCTTAGCAAAATACATTTAAACTCAGTTTTTCACAATTCCTGACATTTAATCCAAGTAAAAATTCCCTGTTTTAGGTCAGTTAGGATCACCACTTCATTTTAAGAATGTGAAATGTCAGAATAATAGTAGAGAGAATGATTTATTTCAGCTTTTATTTCTTTCATTACACACATCATCACACACATCACCTAACCCTAACTTGGCCCACAAAACATTCACATCCTTTAGCAGGCACTTATCCAGAGCCATTTACAGGACCAATTAGGCAAGGGGATTCAAATCAGCGACCTTTCAGTTACTGGCCCAACGCTCGTACTGCTAAGCTACCTGCCGCCCGCATCATAAAGACAGCCCAACCAAAAATAACAAAAACATACCGACAAGCAAGTCCTGTACTCCTAAAATAGAGCTGTCTTTGTGTCCAATAACTGTGGCTGCATTCCAAACACTTAACAGACACACCCTCTCCCCTCAGCCCTCAAATTAAGTGGACACTTCTGATGACGTATCATGACGTTTGACGAGTATACACTTGCAGGGCGAGGGGCGAGGGAGGAAGGAATGATTTCGACACTCGTTCATTCTGCGATGATTGTGTTTTCAGCCACCGGTAGCTTGTGGGTGCTTTATATGAGCTACAGTCAATTATGAGTTGCATGTCTACTTATATTAGATATATAATTATTAATATACACCTACTGTATGATAGCTAGTAAATTAATTAGCTAACTAAGGTTAGCCTGCCTAGCTGGAACTTCTGAAGAAGGAACAGTTTTCATTTCTACAATTTCCAAAAGATAACCAAACAAAAACATAAACACTTTTAATGAGACGTGTTTGTGCATTAATAGAACAATTTCTAACTTATTTACATTCGTTTTTTACTAACATTTGTATGTTGACTCCATATTGATGTTGAGGTTTTAAGTTTTGGCTGACTTTTCTTAGCGGATGTACAATCATCGCTAATTGAATTACGGGGCGTTTCAGGTTCCGAAGTGAACATAAGTGTACAGCCTCAAACTCCATTAAAAGCGAGGGCTGAGGGGCTTACATCGCTAACTTACATCGCTAACTTACATCGCAAACTTACATCGCTAACTTACATCGCTAACTTACATCGCTAACTTACATCGCTAACTTACATCGCTAACTTACATCGCTAACTTCCTTGCTTGGCCAATTATTTGGACCTATTACAAATATGGCGCGGGGATTCCCCCAAGGCATAGGCTGGGGGAGGGGGGTTGTGTTGGAGGGGAGGGGGGGTTTGTCTGAAGGGAGGTGGGGTTGTGTTGGAAGGGAGGGGGGTTGGGTTGAGGGGGGGTGTTGTGTTGAGGGGGGGGGGTTGTGTTGGAAGGGAGGGGAGGTTGAGGGTTGTTAGCGTTGCCACTGTGGTATGGAACAACCCCCTGTCCCCTCCCTCTCCTGGTAGAGAAGTAGAGCTGCAGGAAACAGCACCAGACCCCAAATACTACCGGCTCTGGGACTTCAAAACACTCAGCCACATTCTCCTGTTGTTACAGCGTCAAACATCTGCAACAGTTTTCACAAGACAGACGGACGGACGATGGACAGACGGATGGACAGACAGACGGACGGACAGACGACGGACGGAAAGAGATACACACACAAATGTTTCTGTCTCACAAAGGACTTTGAGAAAATGAGCTCGGAGCAACTACAGGCAAACGTTTCACAAAAATAAATGTTTACAATTGAAGTTCAGACACCGCATCATCATCTGATCAGAACCAGAACAGGAAGTCTGATCTCCTGTCTGTTGAGTCATCATATTCTGATCTCCTGTCTGTTGAGTCATCATATTCTGATCTCTTCCCTGTCTGTTGAGTCATCATATGCTGATCTCCTGTCTGCTGAGTCATCATATTCTGATCTCTTCCCTGTCTGTTGAGTCATCATTTTCTGATCTCCTGTCTGTTGAGTCATCATATTCTGATCTCCTGTCTGTTGAGTCATCATATTCTGATCTCCTGTCTGTTGAGTCATCATAGTCTGTTCTCCTGTCTGTTGAGTCATCATATTCTGATCTCCTGTCTGTTGAGTCATATATTCTGATCTCCTGTCTGTTGAGTCATCATAGTCTGATCTCTTCCCTGTCTGTTGAGTCATCATATTCTGATCTCCTGTCTGTTGAGTCATCATTTTCTGAACTCCTGCTGTTGAGTCATCATATTCTGATCTCCTGTCTGTTGAGTCATCCTATTCTGAATCTCCTGTCTGTTGAGTCATCATAGTCTGATCTCCTGTCTGTTGAGTCATCATATTCTGATCTCCTGTCTGTTGAGTAACGGATGTGTCAAACCGTTTAACAACCACTATAGATTCACAAGAAATCACTATGCTTCAAGAAAGGTATATTATATTGATATATTATAATTATGATATATTAAGACTCACCTCTCTTCTGCATAAAACTGAAGAGGTCATCGAGAAGTCTTTCCTCTTGACATCCTCATCCAACTCGTACAACTGAAGAAAACAAGATGATTCACTTGAATAATAATCTCGTTAAAACTGGTTAAAACTGGTTAAATGTGTGAAAACTGTTAAAACTGTTTAAATGTTTAAACTGTTTAAAAGGTTAAAACTGGTTAAAACTGGTTTAATGTGTTAAAAACGGGTAAAACTGGTTGGAATGTGTTAAAAACGGGTTAAAACTGGTTGAACATGTGTTGGAAAATGGAAACTGGTTTAAATGTGTTTTTAAAATTGTTGTTAAAAAATGGTTTTAAATGTGTTAAAAACTGGTTAAAACTGGTTGAAATGTGTGAAAACTGGTTAAAACGTCTCGAAACTGGTTAAAACTGGCCTATTGGCAAACATTGTCCTATACATATGTTTTATTCGACTGTATTGGAGTCCTTTCAAACTGAAATAATGTGTAATAAAACTTACTATCGATGAATACCTCAGAATACAAAATCTCATAGTACCGTAATTCCACGCCAAACACATTTAATGGAAGGTAGACAAGGTGAAAAACACAACAATGAATGTAGATTGTCAGCACTGTAACATGTTTCAAACTTCTTTTACTTCTATCAGGTTCATATAAACCTGTAAAAACAATATAATGTCTAGTTTTAGAGAAACAGAGCAGATGTGGCTTAGTTCAAGACGATCTGTGAGTAACCGTGAATGTTCTAAAGATATCGAAACAGAATGTCTTGTTTTCCTCTGTGAAGGAACAATATCAGGAAACAGAGTGACTGGATACTAACAGACGCCGTGTCTCCTCTGTGAAGGAACAATATCAGGAAACAGAGTGGCTGGATACTAACAGACGCCGTGTCTCCTCTGTGAAGGACAATATCAGGAAACAGAGTGGCTGGATACTAACAGACGCCGTGTCTCCTCTGTGAAGGAGCAATATCAGGAAACAGAGTGGCTGGATACTAACAGACGCCGTGTCTCCTCTGTGAAGGAGCAATATCAGGAACAGCAGTGGCTGGATATCTAACAGACGCCGTGTCTCCTCTGTGAAGGAGCAATATCAGGAAACAGAGTGGCTGATACTAACAGACGCCGTGTCTCCTCTGTGAAGGAGCAATATCAGGAAACAGAGTGGCTGGATACTAACAGACGCTGTGTCTCCTCTGTGAAGGAGCAATATCAGGAAACAGAGTGGCTGGATACTAACAGACGCCGTGTCTCCTCTGTGAAGGAGCAATATCAGGAAACAGAGTGGCTGGATACTAACAGACGCCGTGTCTCCTCTGTGAAGGAGCAATATCAGGAAACAGAGTGGCTGGATACTAACAGACGCCGTGTCTTCCTCTGTGAAGGAACAATTATCAGGAAACAGATGGCTGGATACTAACAGACGCGTGCCTCCTCTGTGAAGGAGCAATATCAGGAACAGAGTGGCTGGATACCAACAGACGCCGTGCCTCCTCTGTGAAGGAGCAATATCAGGAAACAGAGTGGCTGGATACTAACAGACGCCGTGCCTCCTCTGTGAAGAGCAATATCAGGAAACAGAGTGGCTGGATACCAACAGACGCCGTGCCTCCTCTGTGAAGGAGCAATATCAGGAAACAGAGTGGCTGGGATACTACAGACGCCGTGTCTCCTCTGTGAAGGAACAATATCAGGAACAGAGTGGCTGGGATACTAACAGACGCCGTGTCTCCTCTGTGAAGAACAATATCAGGAAACAGAGTGGTGGATACTAACAGACGCCGTGTCTCCTCTGTGAAGGAGCAATATCAGGAAACAGAGTGGCTGGATACTAACAGACGCCGTGCCTCCTCTGTGAAGGAGCAATATCAGGAAACAGAGTGGCTGGATACTAACAGACGCCGTGGAGAGATGGAGAGGAGAGAGAGGAGGAGAGGAGAGGGAGGAGGAGAGGAGAGGAGAGGAGAGGAGAGGAGAGGAGAGGAGAGGAGAGGAGAGGAGAGGAGAGGAGAGGAGAGAGAGGAGAGGAGAGAGGATTGAGGAGAGAGGATTGTTATTTCACTTTTGTATATTATCTACCTCACTTGCTTTGGCAATGTTAACACATGTTTCCCATGCCAATAAAGCCCCTTGAATTGAATTGAGAGGAGAGGAGAGGAGAGGACTGAGATCAATGGGAACTTTAGGCGCTCTGATTCAGAGCTCAACCTGCTTCTAGCAGTCGTATTAGGTACCAGCAGGTCACCAGAGGGGAAAGAGGTGTCATTCTTTCCTCACACTCTCTGGGCGACAGGTAGCCTAGAGGTTAGAGCATTGGGCCAATAACCAAAAGATCATTATTTAAATCTCTGAGCTGACAAGGTGAAAAATATGTCAATGTGCCCTTGAGCAAGGCACGTAATCCTAATGGCTGGCCGTGACCCACTGTCAGGGGGAGTTATATTCTCTCTGCTCTCTCTCTCAATTCAATTCAATTCAATTGACTTTATTGACATGGCAAGTTATTATTACTTACATTGTCAAAGTATACATATCGAAAAATTTCAATAAAATATATGTATATATATTACACAAAATTATATATATATTTTATATAAATAAATGGTGGACTAACAGCAATAATATAGTAGTAGTGGACATGGGATTACCATTAATAACAGCTACAACAACAATATTAATCAGAACAACAATACATTAAAGCAAACAGTAGTAGACCAGTGTCAACATGACTGAGAAGACACATGACCTGGTACGAAAGACAAAACAAAACTAAGCTAAATGGGAAATATTATCAACATTACTTTGCATTTTTCACTGGCTGTCCTCAGGCTGTGGCAGGAGGCACATATTTGGCTGCCAAAACTGCACATTTTGGCTTTTCACCCAACAAATATTTGAATTTTTCTTCATCTTTTATAGTTTCAAATTCTTGTATTGAATATAATTTTGGGAAAGAAATATGCTCTTAGGTCTGAGTATTGTCACAGTGTAGTAGAAATGCACTTCTGTCTCTACCTCTCCCCTGGAGCAGAGTGAGCACAGCCTGTCCTCCCTGGGCAGCCAGGTTGTCTGTGACGACGGGTCTCTATAGCTAGACTGTGCTCACTGAGTCTGTACCTAGTCAATGTTTTCTCAGTTTTCTATCAGTCACAGTGGTCAGATAGTCTGCCACCATGTACTGTCTGTTTAGAGCCAAATAGCATTGAAGTTTACTTTGATTTTTTGTGGTGTCTTTCCATAGGTTAATATTTTTCTTTTTGTTTTGTTGATGATTTGGTTGGGCCAGATTTTCTGAGGGCTTCCGAGGCTCTATGGGTTGGTTTGGTTGCTGAACTGAGCTCAGAACCAGCTGGCTGAGGGGACTCTTCTCTGGTTCATCTCTTGACATTGTTAGAGCTGTGTGATGGAATGTTTTAGGGTCACTTGTTTTTAATGGTTGTAAAAATTTGATGGCTCTTTTTTCTATTCGAATGAGGAGGGATATTGGCCCAATTCTCCTACATGCGTTATTTCTCTTCTCTCTCTCTCTCTGCTCTCTATCTCTCTCTGCTCTCTATCTCTGCTCGCTCTCTCTCTCTCTCTTTCTCTCTCTCTCTCTTCTCTCTCTCTCTCTCTCTATCTCTGCTCTCTATCTCTCTGCTCTCTCTCTCTCTCTGCTCTCTATCTCTCTCTGCTCTCTATCTCTCTCTGCTCTCTCTCTCCTCTCGCTCTCTCTCTCTCTCTGCTCTTTCTCTCCCTCTCTCTGCTCTCTCTCTGCTCTCTCTCTGCTCTGCTCTCTCTCTCTATCTCTGCTCTATATCTCTCTGCTGTCTATCTCTCTCTGCCTCTCTCTCTCTGCCTCTGTCTCTCTCTCTCTGCTCTCTCTCTGTCTCTCTCTCTCTCTCTCTGCCTCTCTCTCTCTCTCTCCTCTCTCTCTGCTCTCTCTCTCTCTGCTCTCTCTCTCTGCTCTCTCTCTCTCTCTCTCTGCTCTCTCGCTGCTCTACTCTCTCTGCTCTCTCTCTCTCTGCTCTCTCTCTCTCTGCTCCCTCTCTCCTCTCTCTGCTCTTTCTCCTCTCTCTCTGCTCTCTCTCTGATCACTCTCTCGCTCTGCTCTCTCTCTTTCTCTGCTCTCTCTCTCTGCTTTCTCTGCTCTCCCTCCACTCTCTCTCCTCTCTCTGAGTTTACAGTATGTAAACTATATCTCCTGACACTACCGATGCCCTTACTTTTGAAGCCACACTGTGATTTTTAACAGCTCCCTCGGCGACACATTGCCTCACATACATACACACAGACAAAACGCACACAGACACACACACACATGGGAGCAACGCGAACACACACACAAACATACACACCGAACACACACACACACACAGAGCTCAACGCACAGACACTCACACGCTGAGACATGCACACAAGCACACACACACCAACACACACACCAACATACGCTTGGCGCTGAAGGTTGTGCTGACATGTAAAATACTACGAAGAGATGGTCTGTGTCTCCCTCCTGATGGAGCCTCCAATTAATTATGAAAATATAAAAAATGGCCCTATTCATTTTTTTTAWTTTTTTTTTATTAAACCTTTATTTAACTAGGCAAGTCAGTTAAGAACAAATTCTCATTTACAATGACGGCCTACCCCGGCCAAACACGGATTACTAGCCTATTAAAAATCAAATACAAATTCACTAATTGTAGGCTAACTGTAAGCCGCCCTGCACAACCAATGAACCAACAGCATGGCCTGGATGGACTCTCATGGGAGAGTCCATCCAATCCATCCAGCATGCATTATAATACAGTCCACACTCAAAGGCAATTCATGTGTTTAATGTTGGGAGGCTAACTAGACCAATTATATACCAAAGACATCTTAAATCAGTCTTGGTTTTATGTTTTTCTGCCGTGCGTAATATACGATAGGCTATGTATTGTATAACGGCACAAGCATAAACTGTAATATGCGTATGGTAGGCTATGTATTGTGGCGTCGTGGCATCGAAGACTTTCAACGAAAGAACAAAAAAAAAGGTAAATATATCCATGACCATGTCTCTCTCTGGTAAATATATCCATGACCATGTCTCTCTCTCTGGTAAATATATCCATGACCATGGTCTCTCTCTCTCTGGTAAATATATCCATGACCATTCTCTCTCTCTCTGGTAAATATATCCATGACCATGTCTCTCTCTCTCTGGTAAATATATCCATGACCATGTCTTTCTCTCTCTCTGGTAAATATATCCATGACCATGTCTCTCTCTCTGGTAAATATAATCCATGACCATGTCTCTCTCTCTGGTAAATATATCCATGACCATGTCTCTCTCTCTGGTAAATATATCCATGACCATGTCTCTCTCTGGTAAATATATCCATGACCATGTCTCTCTCTCTGGTAAATATATCCATGAACATGTCTCTCTCTCTCTGGTAAATATATCCATGACCATGTCTCTCTCTCTCTGGTAAATATATCCATGACCATGTCCTCTCTCTCTCTGGTAAATATATCCATGACCATGTCTCTCTTCTGGTAAATATATCCATGACCATGTCTCTCTCTCTGGTAAATATATCCATGGCCATGTCTCTTCTCTCTGGTAAATATATCCATGACCATGTCTTCTCTCTGGTAAATATATCCATGACCATGTTCTCTCTCTGGTAAATATATCCATGACCATGTCTCTCTCTCTGGTAAATATATCCATGACCATGTCTCTCTCTCTGGTAAATATATCCATGACATGTCTCTTCTCTCGTAAAATATCCATGACATGTCTCTCTCTCTCTGGTAAATATATCCATGACCATGTTCTCTCTCTCTGGTAAATATATCCATGACATGCTCTCTCTCCTCTGGTAAATATATATCCATGACCATGTCTCTCTCTCTGGTAAATAATCATGACCATGTCTCTCGCTCTGGAAAATATATCCATGACCATGTCTCTCTCTGGTAAATATATCCATGACCATGTCTCTCTCTGGTAAATATATCCATGACCATGTCTCTCTCTGGTAAATATATCCATGACCATGTCTCTCTCTGGGTAAATATATCCATGACCATGTCTCTCGCTCTGGTAATATATCCATGACCATGTCCTCTCTCTGGTAAATATATCCATGACCATGTCTCTCTCTGGTAAATATATCCATGACCATGTCTCTCTCTGGTAAATATATCCATGACCATGTCTCTCTCTCTGGTAAAATATATCCATGACCATGTCTCTCTCCTGGTATATATCCATGACCATGTCTCTCTCTGGTAAATATACTGACCATGCTCTCTCTCTGGTAAATTATCCATGACATGTCTCTCTCTCTGTAAATATATCCATGACCATGTCTCTCTCTGGTAAATATATCCATGACCATGTCCTCTCTCTGGTAAATATATCCATGACCATGTCTCTCTCTGGTAACTATATCCTGACCATGTCTCTCCTCTGGTAAATATATCCATGACCATGTCTCTCTCTGGTAAATATATCCATGACCATGTCTCTCTCTGGTAAATATATCCATGACCATGTTCTCCTTCTGGTAAATATATCCATGACCATGTCTCTCTCTCTGGTAAATATATCCATGACATGTCTCTCTCTCTGGTAAATATATCCATGACCATGTCTCTCTCTCTGGTAAATATATCCATGACCATGTCTCTTCTCTGGTAAATATATCCATGACCATGTTCTCTCTGGTAAATATATCCATGACCATGTCTCTCTCTCTGGTAAATATATCCATGACCATGTCTCTCTCTCTGTAAATATATCCATGACCATGTCTCTCTCTGGTAAATATATCCATGACCATGGTCTCTCTCTGGTAAATATATCCATGACCATGTCTCTCTCTGGTAATTATATCCATGACCATGTCTTCTCTCTGGTACATTACTGACATGTAATATACTACATGCTCCTAATACTGACATGTCTCTCTGGTAATATATCCATGACCATGTCTCTCTCTGGTAAATATATCCATGACCTGTCTCTCTCTGGTAAATATATCATGACCATGTCTCTTCTCTGGTAAATATATCCATGACCATGTCTCTCTCTGGTATTATATTTTCCATGACCATGTCTCTCGCTCTGGTAAATATATCCAGCCAGTTTTCCACCACTTTCCCATCATTAACTATTTTTTTTTTCCGTGTCCGTCTCTCCGTACCTCCCATCCGACCAAGCACTCTCCTGTCCTGCTGTGTGTGTGTGTCTGTGCCTGAGCTATAAATATCCCCACATGAAAAGGGAATGTCTCTTTTCCTCCATCCTTTTTTCTTTCTGTCCATCCTTCCTTCCTTCCCTCCATCCTTCCTCCTTCATTCCATCCTTCCTCAATCCATCCTTCCTTTCCTTCCTTCCACCCCTCCATCTTTCCTTCCCTCCATCCTTCCTTCCCTCTCTCCTTCCCTTCATCCATGCTTCCCTCCATTTATCCATGCATCCTTCCTTCTATCCCTCCTTCCCTCCATCCCTCCATCCCTCCTTTCATCCTTCCACACACACACAGAGAGACACCACACACACAACACCGACACACAACACACACACACACACACACACACACACACACACACACACACACACACACACACACACACACACACACACACACACACACACACACACACACACACACACACACACAACACAAACCACATACACACACACACACGCAGACACACGTATCCCCAACCACTTCCTCTACTCAGCTCTCCACAGGAACCCATTATTACTGGGCCGCACTTTAAAAATACCTGTCTGTAAAACCCCTGTCAATTACACTGTAATCCCCCCCCTGATGAAATCACAAATGGTGATATTTCCAACCCATGCCCTGAGACTACCGGGGCTGAGAGTACTTGCCCCTCTCTTATGTTCCTTCACTGTAGCTAGTACAGAATTACCCAACTTTAGATGTTAACGTTCAATGACCAGTCTACGAGGTAAATAATAAAAACGACCGAACGAAAGAAAGGAAAAATAAGTGATTGGACAATCAGGGGGAGGGGGCGATGAAACGTGAACAAAGAGGCCAAATGTTTTAATGCTAAAACCTTGCCACAACCTTGACCGGTGGAGAGGACAGAGCAACATACTACACCCCCTGAGTGATGCTAGACCGGTGGAGAGGACAGAGCAACATACTACACCCCCTGAGTGCTGCTAGACCGGNCAACATACTACACCCCCTGAGTGCTGCTAGACCGGTGGAGAGGACAGAGCAACACACTACACCCCCTGAGTGCTGCTAGACCGGTGGAGAGGACACCGCAACTGCAGAATCAGCTCAATGCTCAATGACCAGAGTGTCAACACAACAATGCCACCAGAGACGGGGGGGACGGATGGGGGGGCAGAGGCTACTACCATATTTCGTTATCGCTGACACACAGGGGTCACTGCTCAATACACTGGACCCCTGACCTTCCTGGCTGTCCATCCCCTGGCTGGGGGCCACAGGCCGTATCTCAACACTCCAAACTCATTCCTTCCCCTCACTACCTCACAGAGTCAGGGGGCCACAGGCCGTATCTCAACACTCCAAACTCATTCCTTCCCCTCACCACCTCAAAGAGTCAGGAGGCCACAGGCCGTATCTCAA
>NW_019943189.1:22327-32772 GCF_002910315.2 Salvelinus sp. IW2-2015 | reverse complement strand
GGTAATATATCCATGACCATGTCTCTCTCTCTGGTAAAATATATCCATGACCATGTCTCCTCTCTGGTAAATATATCCATGACCATGTCTCTCTCTCTGTAAATATATCCATGACCATTTCTCTCTCTCTGTAAATATATCCATGACCATGATCTCTGCTCTCTCTGGTAAATATATCCATGACCATGTCTCTCTCTGTAAATATATCCATGACCATGTCTCTCTCTGGTAAATATATCCATGACCATGTCTCTCTCTCTGTAAATAATATCCATGTACCATGTCTCTCTCTCTGGTAAATATATCCATGACCATGTCTCTCTCTGGTAAATATATCCATGACCATGGGTCTCTCTCTGTAAATATATCCATGACCATGTCTCTCCTCTGGTAATAATCCATGACCATGTCTCTCTCTGGTAATATATCCATGACCATGTCTCTCTCTCTGGTAAATATATCCATGACCATGTCTCTCTCTGTAAATATATCCATACCATGTCTCTCTCTGGTAAATATATCCATGACCATGTCTCTCTCTGGTAAATATATCCATGACCATGTCTCTCTCTCTGGTAAATATATCCATGACCATGTCTCTCTCTGTAATTATATCCATGACCATGTCTCTCGCTCTGGTAAATATATCCAGCCAGTTTTCCACCACTTTCCCATCATTAACTATTCTTTTTTCCGTGTCCGTCTCTCCGTACCTCCCATCCGACCAAGCACTCTCCTGTCCTGCTGTGTGTGTGTGTCTGTGCCTGAGCTATAAATATCCCCACATGAAAAGGGAATGTCCTCTTTCCCTCCATCCTTTTTTCTTTCTGTCCATCCTTCCTTCCTTCCCTCCATCCTTCCCTCCTTCATTCCATCCTTCCCTCAATCCATCCTTCCTTTCCTTCCTTCCACCCCTCCATCTTTCCTTCCCTCCATCCTTCCTTCCCTCTCTCCTTCCCTTCATCCATGCTTCCCTCCATTTATCCATGCATCCTTCCTTCTATCCCTCCTTCCCTCCATCCCTCCATCCCTCCTTTCATCCTTCCACACACACACAGAGAGACACACACACACACAGACACACAGACACACACACACACACACACACCACACACCACACACACACAACACACACACACACACACCACACAACACACACACAACAACACACCACAACACACACACACACACACACACACACACACACACACACACACGCAGACCACACGTATCCCCAACCACTTCCTCTACTCAGCTCTCCACAGGAACCCATTATTACTGGCCGCACTTTAAAAATACCTGTCTGTAAAACCCTGTCAATTACACTGTAATCCCCCCCCTGATGAAATCACAAATGGTGATATTTCCAACCCATGCCCTGAGACTACCGGGCTGAGAGTACTTGCCCCTCTCTTATGTTCCTTCACTGTAGCTAGTACAGAATTACCCAACTTTAGATGTTAACGTTCAATGACCAGTCTACGAGGTAAATAATAAAAACGACGAACGAAAGAAAGGAAAAAATAAGTGATTGGACAATCAGGGGAGGGGCATGAAAACGTGAACAAAGAGGCCAAATGTTTTAATGCTAAAACCTTGCCACAACCTTGACCGGTGGAGAGGACAGAGCAACATACTACACCCCCTGAGTGATGCTAGACCGGTGGAGAGACAGAGCAACATACTACACCCCCTGAGTGCTGCTAGACCGGTGGAGAGGACAGAGCAACACACTACACCCCCTGAGTGCTGCTAGACCGGTGGAGAGGACAGAGGAACACACTACACCCCCTGAGTGATGCTAGACCAGTGGAGAGACAGAGCAACATACTACACCCCCTGAGTGAGCTAGGCCGGTGGAGAGGACAGAGCAACATACTACACCCCCTGAGTGCTGCTAGACCGTGGAGAACAGAGCAACACACTAACCCCTGAGTGATGCAGACCGGTGAGAGGACAGAGCAACATACTACACCCCCTGAGTGCTGCTAGACCAGCGGAGAGGACAGAGCAACATACTACACCCCCTGAGTGCTGCTAGGCCCGTGGAGAGGACAGAGCAACACACTACACCCCCTGAGTGCTGCTAGACCGGTGGAGAGGACAGAGCAACATACTACACCCCCTGAGTGATGCTAGACCGCGTGGAGAGGACAGAGCAACATACTACACCCCCTGAGGCTGCTAGACCGGTGGAGAGGACAGAGCAACATACTACACCCCCTGAGTGCTGCTAGACCGGTGGAGAGACAAGCAACATTACACACCCCTGAGTGATGCTAGACCAGCGAGAGGACAGAGCAACACACTACACCCCCTGAGTGCTGCTAGGCCGCGGAGAGACAGAGCAACATACTACACCCCCTGAGTGATGCTAGCCAGCGGAGAGGACAGAGCAACATACTACACCCCCTGAGGCTGCTAGACCGGTGAGAGGACAGAGCAACATACTACACCCCTGAGTGCTGCTAGGCCAGCGAGAGACAGAGCAACATACTACACCCCCTGAGTGCTGCTAGACCGGGAGAGACAGAGCAACACACTACACCCCCTGAGTATGCTAGACCAGCGGAGAGACAGAGCACATACTACACCCCCTGAGTGCTGCTAGACCGGTGGAGAGGACAGAGCAACACACTACACCCCGTGAGTGATGCTAGACCGGCGGAGAGGACAGAGCAACATACTACACCCCCTGAGTGCTGCTAGACCGCGGAGAGGACAGAGCAACATACTACACCCCCTGAGTGCTGCTAGGCCAGCGGAGAGGACAGAGCAACATACTTACACCCCCTGAGTGCTGCTAGACCGGCAGAGGACAGAGCAACATACTACAACCCCTGAGTGCTGCTAGGCCAGCGGAGAGACAGAGCAACATACTACACCCCCTGAGTGCTGCTAGGCCGTGGAGAGGACAGAGCAACATACTACACCCCCTGAGTGATGCTAGGCCGGTGGAGAGGACAGAGCAACATACTACACCCCCTGAGTGCTGCTAGACCAGCGGAGAGACAGAGCAACATACTACACCCCCTGAGGGCTGCTAGACCCGTGGAGAGACAGAGCAACATACTACACCCCCTGAGTGCTGCTAGGCCAGCGGAGAGGACAGAGCAACATACTACACCCCCTGAGTGATGCTAGGCCGGTGGAGAGGACAGAGCAACATACTACACCCCCTGAGGGCTGCTAGACCGTGGAGAGACAGAGCAACATACTACACCCCCTGAGTGCTGCTAGACCGGCGGAGAGGACAGAGCAACATACTACACCCCCTGAGTGATGCTAGCCGGTGGAGAGACAGAGCAACATACTACACCCCCTGAGTGCTGCTAGACCGGTGGAGAGGACAGAGCAACATCCACCCCCTGAGTGCTGTCTAGACCGGTGGAGAGGACAGAGCAACACACTACACCCCCTGAGTGCTGCTAGACCGGGGAGAGGACAGAGCAACATACTACACCCCCTGAGGCTGCTAGACCAGCGGAGAGGACAGAGCAACATACTACACCCCCTGAGTGCTGCTAGGCCGTGGAGAGGACAGAGCAACATACTACCACCCCGAGTGCTCTAGACCGGTGAAGGACAGAGCAACATACTACACCCCCTGAGTGCTGCTAGACCGGTGGAGAGGACAGAGCAAACACACTACACCCCTGAGTGCTGCTAGACCGGTGGAGAGACACCGCAACTGCAGAATCAGCTCAATGCTCAATGACCAGAGTGTCAACACAACAATGCCACCAGAGACGGGGGGACGGATGGGGGGCAGAGGCTACTACCATATTTCGTTATCGCTGACACACAGGGGTCACTGCTCAATACACTGGACCCCTGACCTTCCTGGCTGTCCATCCCCTGGCTGGGGCCACAGGCCGTATCTCAACACTCCAAACTCATTCCTTCCCCTCACTACCTCACAGAGTCAGGGGGCCACAGGCCGGTATCTCAACACTCCAAACTCATTCCTTCCCCTCACCACCTCAAAAGATCAGGAGCCACAGGCCGTATCTCAACACTCCAAACTCATTCCTTCCCCTCACCACCTCACAGAGTCAGAGTCAGGGGGCCACAGGCCGTATCTCAACACTCCAAACTCATTCCTTCCCCTCACCACCTCAAAGAGTCAGGAGGCCACAGGCCGTATCTCAAATGTCAGTCTTGGTTTCCTTTCCTCAAATCCTTTCCTTGTCTCCTTTCCTTCCTGTGCACTGACCTGGGAAGGAATCCTACAGCTGTCTGTCTGTCTGTCTGTCTGTCTGTCTGCATCAGTATAGACATAACTAGGAAACATAGCGAGGAGTTTTCCTTAAAGGCACAGGGTTAAGGCTTAAGGGTTAAGGGACAAACCACACACTACTACTCAAACCCCTTCAGTTGCCTCCTCTGCCCACAGTAACTCGGTATGGAGAAAACCATTTTATAGACCTGCCTCTGCCTCCCATCCTCCTCCCTTTGAGTCTAAATACTTAACTCGCTACAGAGTTTAGAACACTCTGATACTGGGTGTTAATCAGTGTCACAGAATTAACTATTAAACATTGTATATTAAAATCCTCTTCGCGTTACTCTCCCATGGAGAATGTTGTGGCTGTGGTTAATGTTCTGGTATATTGCCGATTTTGTATTTCCTATCTTCCGGCTGCCTGCTTCAGATTCATTTATTCCCCACCGATCGTCTGGGGTCTTAAAACAAGCTAAATAAGAAGCATGTGATGTGTCAGGGCCAAAGGAGATGTTAATAAATATCTTAATGTAATGTCTCCGGTCAGGGGCCCGAGGTGACGTTCATTAGGATCTTAATGGGATTCAAACGGTATAATGGAGGTATGTTGRAACAAAGTCCAGGCCAGGTCATGAGGTTAAAATGTTCCACGTAGATATATTTCTGGTCACCTTTCTAGACTTCCATAYGGAAAGGTGATTGTAGATAAGGTGAAATATCACTTGACAAGAAGGCTCCTTAMATATCTCATATAACAAAGAGGGTGTGTTTACAAATGCCCGAATATTTTGTAAATTGATGTAACTTTTATCTAACCAAGATATTAATAATGAATATCAATATTAGTCCCATTGAGGTCAGAAGATGAAACATGGTGGGCTGTGTCAGCGTTGCGTTAAATTAGAATTGAAGTCAGTCAATTCAGGTAGTAACTTCAATATACTTTATATACACTGCTCAAAAGAATAAAGGGAACACTTAAACAACACAATGTAACTCCAAGTCTTAATATTTAATAAGAATGTTTCATTCATTCAGATCTAGGATGTGTTATTTTAGTGTTCCCTTTATTTTTTTGAGCAGTGTATATATACTGTACCAGTCACAAGTTTGGATACACCTACTCATTCAGGGGTTTTTCTTTATTTTTACTATTTTCTAAATTGTAGAATAATAGTGAAGTGTTATGAAATAACACATATGGAATCATTTAGTAACCAAAAAAGTGTTAAACAAATCAAAGTAGATGTCACACCCACTGACCTTAGAGATCCTTTTATTTCTCTATTTGGTTAGGTCAGGGTGTGATTAGGGTGGGCATTCTAGTTTTTTGTTTTCTATGTTGGCCTGGTATGGTTCCCAATCAGAGGCAGCTGTGTATCGTTGTCTCTGATTGGGGATCATATTTAGGCAGCCTTTTTTCCCACCTGTTGTTTGTGGGATCTTGTTTTTGTGTAGTGCCTGTGAACACCGCATTTACTTCACGGTTYGGTTGTTCTGTATTGTGTTTTTGGTGAGTTTCATTTATTAAAACATGCACGCCGCGCCTTGGTCCAATTATACAAACGATTGTGACAGTAGTCACCCTTTGCCTTGATGACATCTTTGCACACTCTTGGCGTTTTCTCAACTAGCTTCATGAGGAATGCTTTTCCAACAGTCTTGAAAGAGTTCCCACATATGCTGAGCACTTTTTGGCTGATTTTCCTTCACTCTGCGGTCCAACTAATCCCAAACCATCACAATTGGGTTGAGGTCGGGGGATTGTGGAGGCCAGGTCATTTGATGCAGCACTCCATCACTCTCCTTCTTGGTCAAATAGCCCTTACACAGCCTGGAGGTGTGTTGGGTCATTGTCCTGTTGAAAAACAAATGATAGTCCTACTGAGCGCAAACCAGATGGGATGGCGTATCACTGCAGAATGCTGTGGTAGCCATGCTGGTTAAGTAGTGCATTGAACTCTAAATAAATCACTGACAGTGTCACCAGCAAAGCACCATCACACCTCCTCCTCCATGCTTCACGGTGGGAACCACACATGAGGAATCATCCATTCACCAACTCTGCGTTTCACAAAGACACGGCGGTTGGAACCAAAAATCCCAAATTTGGACTCATCAGACCAAAGGACAAATTTCCACCGGTCTAATGTCCATTGCTTGTTTCTTAGCACAAGCAAGTCTCTTCTTCTTATTGGTGGCCTTTAGTAGTGGTTTCTTTGCAGCAATTCGACCATGAAGGCCTGATTCACGCAGTCTCCTCTGAACAATTGATGTTGAGATGTGTCTGTTACTTAAACTCTGTGAAGCATTTATTTGCGCTACAATCTGAGGTGCAGTTAACTCTAATGAACTTATCTTCTGCAGCAGAGGTAACTCTGGGTCTTCCTTTCATGTGGCGGAACCGTATGAGAGACAGTTTCATCATAGTGTTTGATGGTTTTTGCGACTGCACTTGAAGAAACTTGCAAAGTTCTTCCGTATTGACTGACCTTCATGTCTTAAAGTAATGATGGACTGTCGTTTCTCTTTGCTTATTTGTGCAGTTCATGCCATAATATGGACTTGGTATTTTACCAAATAGGGCTATCTTCTGTATACTACCCCTACCTTGTCACAATACAACTGACTGGCTCAAACACATTAAGACGGAATGAAATTAACGGAACAAATTAACTTTTAACAAGGTRCACCTGTTAATTGAAATGCATTCCAGGTGACTACCTCGTGAAGCTGGTTGAGAGAATGCCAAGAGTGTKCAAAGCTGTCATCAATGCAAAGATTGGCTACTTTGAAGAATCTCAAATATAAAATATATTTAGATTTGTTTAACAATTTTTGGTTACTACATGATTCCATATGTGTTATTTCATAGTGTTGATGTCTTCACTATTATTCTACAAYGTAGAAAATAGTAAAAATATAGAAAAACCCTGGAATGAGTAGGTGTGTCCAAACTTTTGACTGGTACTGTATATATATATATATATTTTATGAATAACTTTTGGAATAAATATTCCCCCTTTTCAGTTTATAGAGAAATCATTGAAAATAAATACCCTTTTTGCAATTATTGAATTGGAATTTCAGTTGACCTTCTGAAACGATTGCCTTCAATTAGACTTGACCCCAACCCTGGTCTGTGTTGCTAATAGTATGGAGAGGGAGATCTACACCCTAATGCTCTGATTGGCTAGATGAAAGGAACGCAAGGTCAAAAGTCAATGTTCTTACCTGTGAGGTGGAGCCRGATCCAACAGGAGGAAGGGATGACACAGAGACATGAGAAGAAAAGAGAGAACAAATGAACCGATATACATTAAGTGTAACAGCAACCATCTAAAACTGAAATACAGTGAGACACTTGATGTTGAGGAAAATACATGTTCGCTACGGTGCTGTTCGGTCAGTTTTATCTATACATGTAATATATAAATACATATAAATACATGTTCGACTCTTCCAATGTTAATTTTCATCAGAAAATGTAATAAAAAGAGTATTGAGATTAATTTGTTTCAAGTGACTGTCTTAGGGACTCAAATAAATGTCTGTATTTGCTTTCATGAAAGGCCTTATAGTTAGAAGGAGACCTTGAAACCTACTAGTAAGAATGAGTTGCTATTCTGCTGTTCAGACTATAACGGTCATCGTTGCATGRAGAAGTGGACCAAAGCGCAGCGTGGTAAAGTGTTCATGCTTTTTATTTAAACTGAACACTAAGTAACAAAATAACAAAGAGAAYRAACGAAACCGAAACAGTCCTGTCAGGTGCAGAAACACWAAACRGAAAATAACTACCCACAAAGCAYMGGTGGGRAAARGCTACCTAAGTATGGTTCCTTAATCAGAGACAACGATAGACAGCTGTCCCTGATTGAGAACCATACCCKGSCMAAAMMWARRAAWWMMAAAACATAGAAAARGGGAACATAGAATGCCCACCCAAATCACACCCTGACCAAACCAAAGTAGAGACATAAAAAGCTCTCTACGGTCAGGGCGTGACAATAAGTGTAGAAGTTGTCACTTTATCTCTTTCTGCAGGGGAGATGATTCCGTGTTAAAACCACATAACACAGCACTCAGAAAACACACACACATTCTTTATTTTGTAGCTTATATCACGAGCAGTTACAAAATGAAGAAGTGGTTTTGTAAGATGCCATGGTGGTGTTATTACAGAAGCTAGTTTATGGCAGCAATGGTATGGTGGTATAACTGTTAAAAGCTTGTCCTCCTTTAACACTGTGGGTATAACTGACAGCACTTCAGATACACTACCGTTCAAAAGTTTGGGGTCACTTAAAAAAATGCATTTGTTTTTGAAAAGAGAAAGCTTTTTTTTGTTGTCCATTTAAAATAACATCAAATTGATCAGAAATACAGTGTAGACATTGTTAATGTTGTAAATTACTATTGTAGCGGAAATGGCAGATTTTTTTCATGGAATATCTACACAGAGGCCCATTATCAGCAACCATCACTCCTGTGTTTCAATGGCACGTTGTGTTAGATAATCCAAGTTGATCATTTTAAAAAGGCTAATTGATCATTAGAAAACCCTTTTGCAATTATGTTAGCACAGCTGAGAACTGTTGTTCTGATTAAAAAGCAATAAAACTGGCCTTCTTTAGAAGTATATTGAGTAGATCTTTCGAGTAGTTATCTGGAGAATCAGCATTTGCGGGTTTGATTACAGGCTAAAAATGGCCAGAAACAAAGAAATTTCTTCTGAAACTCATCAGTCTATTATTGTTCTGAGAAATTAAGGCTATTCCATGCAAGAAATTGCCAAGAAACTGAAGATATCATACAACGCTGTGTACTACTCCCTTCACAGAACAACGCAAACTGGCCCTAACCAGAATAGAAAGAGGAGTGGGAGGCCCCGGTGCACAACTGAGCAAGAGGACAAGTACATTAGAGTGTCTAGTTTGAGAAACAGACGCCTCACAAGTCCTCAACCGGCAGCTTCATTAAATAGTACCCGCAAAACACCAGTCTCAACATCAACAGTGAAGAGCTGACTCCGGGATGCTGACCATCTAGGCAGAGTTGAAAAGAAAAAGCCATATCTCGGACTGGCCAATAAAAAGAAAAGATTAAGATGGGAAAAATAACACAGACACTGGACAGAGGAAGATTGGAAAAAAAGTGTTATGGACAGACGAATCTAAGTTTGAGGTGTTCGGATCATTCGTGAGACGCAGACAAAATGAAAAGATGCTAGAGGAGTGCTTGATGCCATTTGTCAAGAATGATGGAGGCAATGTGATGGTCTGGGGGTGCTTTGGTGGTGGTAAAGTGGGAGATTTGTACAGGGTCAAAGGGATCTTGAAGAAGGAAGGCTATCACTCCATTTTACAACGCCATGCCATACCCTGTGGACGGCGCTTAATTGGAGCCAGTTTCCTCCAACAACAGGACAATGACCCAAAGCACAGCTCCAAACTATGCAATAACTATTTAGGGAAGAAGCAGTCAGCTGGTATTCTGTCTATAATGGAGTGGCCAGCAGCCACCGGATCTCAACCCTATTGAGCTGTTGTTGGAGCAGCTTGACCGTATGGTACGTAAGAAGTGCCCATCAAGCCAATCCAACTTGTGGGAGGTGCCTCAGGAAGCATGGGGTGAAATCTCTTCAGATTACCTCAACAAATTGACAACTAGAATGACAAAAGTCTACAATGCTGTAATTGCTGCAAATGGAGGATTCTTTGACGAAAGCAAAGTTTGAAGGACACAATTATTATTTCAATTAAAAATCATTATTTATAAACCTTGTCAACGTCTTGACTATATTTCCTATTCATTTTGCAACTAATTTCATGTCTGTTTTCATGGAAAACAAGGACATTTCTAAGTGACCTGTAACGATGTGCGCTGAGAGTCGGGAAGCAAGTTCAGGGAGCGAGTGTTTTAATAAAATAAACGGAACATAATACAAAACAAGAAACACTAACAGCACACAGACATGAAACAGAAACAGAAACAATGACGCCTGGGGAAGGAACCAAAGGGAGTGACATATATAGGGCAGGTAATCAGGGAAGTGATGGCGTCCAGGTGTGTGCCATAACGAGCAGCCTGGTGACCTAGAGGCCGGAGAGGGAGCACATTTGACATGACCCCAAACTTTTGAACGGTAGTGTACATTTTAATATTTAACACACTCGTGCGGGGTGTCGACTGACAACAGCTTCAGATAGCATTTAAA
>NW_019943189.1:13754-17655 GCF_002910315.2 Salvelinus sp. IW2-2015 | reverse complement strand
TAATATTTAACACTGTGGGTGTGACTGACAACACTTCAGATACATTCTAATATTTAACACTGTGGGTGTGACTGACARCACTTCAGATACATTMTAATATTTAACACTGAAATAGAAGATTCTCAAACATTCACAAAAAGAACATATTTCCATGAGCAGCACTTTTCACTTTTTCATTTTAACAGATTTTTACAGATTTTTCTGTCTGCTGTGTTCTCTACCATGGATACCATATATAGAGACCATATCTACCATGGATACCATATATAGGGCTCCCGAGTGGCGCAGCGGTCTAAGGCACTGCATCTCAGTGCAAGAGGCATCACCCTGGTTCGAAACCAGGCTGTATCACATCCGGCCGTGATTGGGAGTCCCATACGGGACTGGGAGTCCCATACAATTAGCCCMGCGTCGTCCGGTTTTTGGCCTGCATAAGTATTTGTTCTTATGCAACTGACTTGCCTAGTTAAATAAAAAAATAAATGTAGAGACCATATAAAGCATGGATACCAGAACATATATGGGCTCTTGAAGGAGAACAACAGATCAGACAAACATTGTGTGTAAATCTACAAAACGGACCGCTTGAGGAAGATGTTCAGTGGCTACGACTCAACCACTCTTATTTCCACTTAACCATATAGTGCCAAACAAGACATTCAACCATTGGTGCAATTTCCTTCCTGAGGTAAAGTGTGTGAAACACATTAGTCAGCTATGGAAACAGTCCTTATAAAAAAGTGTGTAGCCTTCTAACTAATGCTCTTTAATATAATGAACCGAAACATACTGCGTGGCCTTCTAACTAATGCTCTTTAACATAATGAACCAAAACATACTGCATCTATAGCGTTATTAACTCAGACCATAACATTCAGGATGGTGGTAGACTAATGGCAGTTATTAATTCAGACCATAACCATTCAGATGGTGGTAGACTATAGCAGTTTTAATTCCGACCATAACCATTCAGATGGTGGTAGACTATAGCAGTTATTACTCAGATCATAACATTCAATGGTGGTAGACTATAGCAGTTATTAACTTAGACATAACATTCAGATGGTGGTAGACATAAACAGTTATGTAATCAGACTACCATTCAGATGGTGGTAGACTATAGCAGTTATATCAGACCATACCATTCAGATGTGGTAGACTTAGCATTTATTATTCAGCTACCATTCAGATGGTGGTAGACTATAGCAGTTATTAATAGAACCATAACCATTCAGATGGTGGTGAACTATAGCAGTTATTATTAGACCCATAACCTTCAGATGGTGGTAGCTATAGCAGTTATTAATTCAGACCATAACCATTCAGATGGTGGTAGACTATAGCAGTTATTATTCAGACCCATTCGATAGGTGATAGTATAGCAGTTATTACTCAGATCATAGCATTCAGATGGTGGTAGACTATAACAGTTATAATTTAGACCCATTCAGATGGTGGTGAGAACTATGACGTTATTAACTAGACCATAACATTCAGATGGTGGTAGACTAATCAGTTAAACAGACCATTCAGATGTGGTAGACTATAGAGTTATTAATTCAGACTAATAACATTCAGATGGTGGTAGACTATAGCAGTTATTAATTCAGACCCATTACCATTCAGATGGTGGTAGGCTATAGCAGTTATTAATTCAGACCATAACCATTCAGATGGTGGTAGACTATAGCAGTTATTAATTCCAACCATTCAGATGGTGGTAGACTATAGCAGTATTCTCAGACCATAACCATTCAGATGGTGGTAGACTATACAGTTATAATTAGAACCATTCAGATGGTGGTAGACTATAGCAGTTAGTTAACAGACCATAACCATTCAGATGGTGGTAGACTATAACGTTATTAAATTCAGACATAACCATTCAGATGGTGGTAGACTATAGCAGTTTATAAATTCAGACCCATAACCATCAGATGGTGGTAGCTATGCAGTTATAATTCAGACATAACATTCAGATGGTGGTAGACTATAGCAGTTATTAATCAGACCATAACCATTCAGATGGTGGTAGACTATAGCAGTTATTAATAGACCCATAACCATTCAGAGGGTGGTAGACTATAGCAGTTATAATTAGACCATAACCATTCAGATGGTGGTAGACTATAGCAGTTATTATCAGATAATAACCATTCAGATGGTGGTAGACTATAGCAGTTATTAATTAGACCATAACCATTCAGATGGTGGTAGACTATAGCAGTTATATAATCAGACCATAACCATTCAGATGGTGGTAGACTATAGAGTTATTATTCAGACCATAACCATTCAGATGGTGGTAGACTATAGCAGTTATTAACACAGACCCATAAATCAGATGGTGTAGACTATAGCAGTTTTAACAGACCATAACCATTCAGATGGTGGTAGACTATAGCAGTTAATCAGACCATAACATTCAGATGGTGGTAGACATAACAGTTATTAACTCAACCATTCAGATGGTGGGTAGTATAGCAGTTATTATTCAGACCATAACCATTCAGATGGTGGTAGACTATAGCAGTTATTATTCGACCATAACCATTCAGATGGTGGTAGACTATAGCAGTTAAATCGCCCATAACCATTCAGATGGTGGTAGACTATAGCAGTTATACAGACCATAACATTCAGATGGTGTAGACTATGCAGTTATTATTACCATTCAGATGGTGGTAGACTATAGCAGTTACAGACCCATAACCATCAGATGTGGAAGATATAGCAGTTATTAACTCAGATCCATAACCATTCGATGGTGGTAGACTATAGCAGTTATTATTCAGACCATAACCATTCAGATGGTGGTAGCTATAGCAGTTATAATTCAGACCCATAACATTCAGATGGTGGTAGACTATAGCAGTTATTAATCAGACAAACCATTCAGATGGTGGTAGACTATAGCAGTTATTATTCAGACCCATAACCATTCAGATGGTGGTAGACTATAGCAGTTATTAATTCAGACCCATAACCATTAGATGGTGTATAGACTATAGCAGTTATTAATCACCTAACCATTCAGATGGTGGTAGACATAGCAGTTATTAATCAGACCCATAACCATTCAGATGGTGGAAGATAGCAGTTATTAACTCAGACCCATAACCATTCAGATGGTGGTAGACTATAGCAGTTATTAATTCAGACCCATAACCTTCAGATGGTGGTAACTATAGCATTATAATTCAGACCCATTTAGATGGTGGTAGACTATAGCAGTTATTAACTCAGTATAACATTCAGATGGGTAGACTATAACAGTTATTATTTGACCATTCAGATGGTGGTAGACTATAGCAGTTATTAATTCAGACCATAACATCAGATGGTGGTAGACTATAGCAGTTATTAATTCAGACCATATTCAGATGGTGGTAGACTATAGCAGTTATTAATTCAGACAACCATTCAGATGGTGGTAGACAATAGAGTTATATAGACCCATAACCATTCAGATGTGGTAGCCTATAGCAGTTATTAATTCAGACCATAACCATTCAGATGGTGGTAGACTATAGCAGTTATTAATAGACCCATTTCAGATGGTGTAGACTATAGCAGTTATTAACAGACATAACATTCAGATGGTGGTAGACTATAACAGTTATTAATTTAACCATTCAGATGGTGGTAGACTATACAGTTATTAACAGACCATAACCATTCAGATGGTGGTAAGACTATAAGATTATAATTCAGACCCATTTCAGATGGTGGTAGACCTAATAGCAGTTATTAATTAGACATAACCATTCAGATGTTGGTAGACTATAGCAGTTATTAATTCAGACATAACATTCAGATGGTGGTAGACTATAGCAGTTTAAGACCCATAACATTCAGATGGTGGTAGACTATAGCAGTATTAATTGCAACCATTCAGATG
>NW_019943189.1:6839-13729 GCF_002910315.2 Salvelinus sp. IW2-2015 | reverse complement strand
TGAAGGGGATGACATGGGGATTAGAGGACTGGGAGAGGCATGGGACTTGGACGAGATGATGAAGGATTTAGGAGGGACTGAGAGGATGGACATGGGATTAGAGGACTGAGATGTATTGGAATGGGATTTGTGTGGGGGGGACTATGCACAAACAGACACACTTTCAACCAGGCCTTTCAACCAGCCTTTAGTGGAAGTAAAACATTGCACCCCCCTTACGGTTACTAGCAGTGCTGTGTAGCACGTGTTTGACACACACTCAGCCTGATCAATGAAACTGCTATAGTTTGTATAGCTTATTTATTGCTTTTATTTGTATTTTTTTAACAACATTGAACACTATCTGCAGATGTAGGGTGGTACGTAGCTATCGTTAGTCTTTAAAACGAAATCTAGATTGTGGTTGTTGGTGCATTGTGGGTCTGTTTAAATGAACCTGTTACAAGCCTACTCTGGGGTGCACTTCAACCATAGAGGCTTACAGACTCTTGGAATACAAGAAGAAAGATTGTGCGTAGATAGCAGAGTAAACACAGGTGGCGCCGCGGTCACTATAGACCGGCCTCGTCAGAGTGGGTGTGGGTTTTTCTTCATGGTCTTCCCTTACCCCTGCTGTCCGTTTGCCGGGCTCCCTACTCTAACTGACTCAAACACACACACAGGACTGTGTTGGTGTGTCAATGAGTTTATACTACAATGAAATAACGTTCTCCCTGCACGGGATGCCCGTTGATGGGCTTCTTCTAGGAAAAAGTGTAGTGTCAAACAACATAATATATATGTAGATTTAAACTGTATTGTCAACAACACAACAATGCCTCTAGCAATTAAACTGTAGTCAACACATAACACATCTATAAATTCAAACTGTAGTCAACGACATTTAACAACAGTCTTATAGATTAAAAACTGTAGTCAACAAACATAAAACATCCTATAGATTAAAATGTAGTCAACAACAACATCTATAGATTAAACTGTAGTCAACAACACAAAAACATCATAATAGAGTAAAACTGTAGTCAACAAACAACAACATCTATATAGTTATTACAACTGTATGTCAATACATAACAACATCTATAGATTAAAACTGTGTCGACAACACAACAAGGCTAAGCTTGCTGACGTTAGGCCATCAAGCTAACGAAGTTAGGCCCAGATTATTTTCCAATCGGAGCCCCTCTTTGTCTGGAGAAGTAAATGAACGGTTTAAGGCTGTAGATTGGTATCTACATCGATTTGTTTCGCGGACAAACTGAATCAACTCAGAGTTCCGAGTGCAATTCGTGTGCTTGCCGAGATTATTGGTTTGAGGGGTGGCTTCCATGATCATTCAGGTTTAGCCAGCCTACGTAAGAAACTGGAGAGAACGCAGACGGAATGTTACTTTTCTACGCCGGTAGGCGGGCTGGCGTTCCGCATGTCGGATGCGTCTCCGTCTTGTTCGTCTTTTCGTTATGCCGACTGGTCGCGTGTTGCCGGAGTTCGTTGTCTAAATCCTATCTGATATGATTAATAACCAAAACCATAGTAGCCGTATGGGTTGGAGAGTGGTGAATCCTATTGATTCATGATTAATAACCATAAATATATACAATTACACAGAACCAACACAAAAACAATACAAACTAACAAAACCATACGCTATTATGACCCCAGTATGGATATGTTCCGGAAAATATGTGAAGATAGTAGCCAGTGGGTCTTTTTACGCGCTGATGTCTCAGTTCTGCATCAATCCCGCCAGTGTGGGTCTGGTGAATTCCTGTGATTATGATTAAAACCAAACATAGTACCTTAGGTGGTTTTAGAGTTGTGAATCCTATATTATATTTGTAGTAAATAAAAGCCCGAACCCTCGGCCGCTGAGAGCTTTCTCCAAAACAACGGTAAGTTATGGTAGAACTCAATAGTGGGTTTAGCAGTGGTGAAATCTATTTGATTATTATTATAACCAAACCTAGTACGCTCAGTGGGTTTAGTGAGTTTAGAGTGGTGCACCCTATTGATATGATTTAATAACCAACCATAGTACCTAGTGGGTTTCGTTGAGTTTAGATGGTGTAAACCCTATTGATTCATGATATAACCAAACCATTAGTACCTAGGTCGCAGGTAGTGAGTTTTAGAGGCGTTGAAACCCATATGATATTAATGATTAATAACGACACCATTAGGACCTGGTGGGTTTAGTGAAGTTTAGAGTGGTGAAATCCTAAGTTGGTTATGATTTAATACCAAACCATAGTAACCCTAAGTGGTTTTGTGAGTTATGAGGCGGTGAAATCCTATTGATTATGCTTAATAACACAACCATTTATACCTAGTGGGTTTTAGTAGTTTAGAGTGGTGGTGAATCCTAATTGATTATTGGAGTTAATAACCAAAACCATAGTACCTAGGTGGGTTTAGTGAGTTTTAGGGGTTGAAAACCCTATTGATTTGATTAATAACCAAACCCATAGTACCTATGTGGGTTAGCAGTGCGTGAAATCCTATTTGATTATGAATATACCCAAACCATAGTACCTAGTCTTGGGTTTAGTGCAGCTTTAGAATGGTTGAAACCTATCGATTATGATTAATAAACCAAAAACCCATCCAGTACCTAGGGGTTTAGTGCAGTTTAGAGGTGATTTTTGAAATCCTATTGATTATGATGATATAATAACAAACCATTAGTACCTAGTGGGGGTTTAGTGATGCTTTAGTAGAGTGTGGTGAACCCTATTGATTATGATTAATAACCAAACCATAGTACCTAGTGGGTTTATGACGTTTAGAGTGCGTGATGAAATCCTATGCATTATGAACTTATGATGCCAGGAGAAAAAATTTTGGACCAGACGATCTTAATTCTAACCAAAAACAGCTCAATCTTGGAAACTTCTTATAATAATAATACTGTTCTTGTACAGCAAATGCAAACAGATACACTGGCTCTTATGGCAAACCGCCGGGCTGTGTCTAGATTTAAAAAATAAACTTTAGTACAAAGTACAGCACTTGCACAATAGTGTGAGACAGCGCCCAGCAATTCTCCACCATGCTGGAGCCAAACATATACCACCAAAAATATGAAATAACATCATAAAATATTCTCTACTTTGATGATCTGTCCATCAGAATGTATGGCAACGGAGTCCTCAATTTCCACAATAAATCGTTGTTTTGTCTTAGAATGTCCATTTCCATGTCCGATCTTTTTTAATAGTTTTACAGCAAAAACACACCATAATTTTTGTCGTAGCTCCCACCATATCTCCAAAAAAAACACAGCCATTTTTTCACAGCAAAGATAGCTTTCACAAAAACCCACAAATAGAGATAATTATACTACTTTTTTGAAATCATTAAACATCTGACATGTATCATACAATAATTTTCGATAACCATCGTTCCAATGCACGACTCATGCTTAAGCCAGCAACATTCTAATGCGTCGTAGACAGTTCATGGTTTTTAATAAATTATCTATGCTGATGCTATTACAATTAGAATTTTTACTGTAGATGATATGTGCGGGCTTCTGATCTATCAATGGGCTCCTCATTGATGCGCAGTAACGTCCCGCCGGGCCTGTGTGCAATTTAAGCCACAAATGCTGGTTCTACATTGGCGCCATGTTCAGAAATGGCTCCAAAATAGCCAGAATAATTACGGAGAGCAACGTGAATACAGAAATACTCATCATAAACTTTGATGAAAGATACATGTGTTACATATAATTAAAGATACACTGGTTCTTAATGCAACCGCTGTGTTAGATTTAAAAATAACTAGTAAAAAGCATCCCATGCAATAATCTGAGACGGCGCTCAGCCATTCTCCACCATGTTGAGTCAACAGAAATACGAAAATCATCATAATACTGACTCTTCATCAGACCTTGATGATCCTAGTATCCACAGATGATCTGTTTTGTTTCTGTTTATAATCTACTACTTCGTCGAATTAGCAACTTTGGCTAGCATGTGTAGTACACGTGTCCATACAAAATTTACGCTAATGAACGAAAACTCAAAAAGTGATATTTACAAATCGAATAAACTGTCAAACTCAGTTGAGAATCGAATCTGCAGGATGTTTTCTCATATATATCCAATACGTCCCAGACGGAGGCATTTCTTCATGTCTATATAACTCAGACAGACAAGGACATCACATGCCAGCGTGCGTAACACAAGAACTGGCAATCTGCCAGACCAGTCACTCCCAAAAGCTCTCGTTCGCCCCACATCATGCTAGACGCTTCATTCCACGTTCTACTGCCTGTTGACATCTAGTGGAAGGCGTATTGAAGTGCATACAGATCCATTATATAGGATAATTGAATAGGCGATGACTTTCACAGCGACCCATTTTCAGAATTTTCACTTCCTGTTTGAAGTTTGCCTGCCATATGAGTTCTGTTTTACTCACAGATATAATGCAAACAGTTTTAGAAACTTCAGAGTGTTTCTATCCATATGTAATAATAATATGCATATCATATGATCTAGGACAGAGTACGAGGCCGTTTATTTGGTGGTCACCAACTCGTCCAAAAGTGATAATAGAGCACAAGAACTAATAACTCTCGCCTTCTAAACTAATGCTCTTTACTTCTATAGGATAGGGGGGCCACCTATCCTAGAGATAGTGATATAAAGAGCATTAAGTTTAGAAGGCCCACGCAGTGTGTTTTGGTTCATTATATTAAAGAGCATTAGTTAGAAGGCCACGCAGTATGTTTTGGTTCATTATATTAAAGGCATTGTTAGAAGGCCACGCAGTATGTTTTGGTTCATTATTTAAAGAGCATTAGTTAGAAGCCACGCAGTATGTTTTGGTTCATTATATTAAAGAGCATAGTTAGAAGGCACGCAGTATGTTTTGGTTCATTATATTAAAGAGCATTAGTCAGAAGTCCACGCCAGTAATCGCTCTCTTGGTTCATTATGTTAAAGAGCATAGTTAGAAGGCCAGCGCAGTATGTTTCGTTATTATATTAAGAGGCATTAGTTAGAGAAGTCCACGGCAGTGTATAGTTTTGGTTCATTAGTAAGAGCATTCAGTTAGAAGGCCACGCAGGTGTAGTAATTAATGGCGTAGTCAGAAGTCCCACTCAGATGTTTTGGATGGTATGTTATGAGCCATAGTTAGAAGCCACGCAGTATGTTCGGGTGAGTAATTAAGAGGCATTAGTCAGAGATGTCCACGCGTAGTGCAGAAGACAGTAGTAGGCCACGCAGTTATTTTCGGTTCATTATAAAGGCGTAGTTAAAAAGGCCCGCAGTGGTGCATTATATTAAAGGCAAGGTGTTTCGGTTCATTATATTTACAGAGCATTAGTCAGAAGGGCACCTACCACCATCTGAATGGTTATGGGTCTGAATTAATAACTGCTATAGTCTACCAACATCTGAATGGGTCTGAATTAATAACTGCTATAGCCCACCACCATCTGAATGGTTATGGGTCTGAATTAATAACTGCTATAGTCTACCGCCATCTGAATGGTTATGGGTCTGAATTAATAACTGCTATAGCCTACCGTCATCGCAAATTTCGCTATTCTTTCAAACTATTGGCTGCTGTATTTAACATTCAGAAAACAAGAGTGTCCCTCTTCGAATAGTCTATTAGTATTCTAGTCTAGCTTTCCCTGCATGGGACTCCGAGAGCTAAGGAGTGTTTTAAAGGAAGAGGCCAGCGGAGAACAGGTGAGTGGGTATTGGACAAGAGAAAACCTATAAGTTAGGAGCGTATTATGCATAACCCATCATTCATTAGCTAAATATAAGGCTAATACTGCATTGAATGTATTACCTGAAAGAGGTAGTCTACGACATCGAAATATACAGTGCATTCGGAAAGAATTCAGACCCCTTCTCTTTACCCACTTTGTTATGTTACAGCCTTATTCTAAAATTGATTAAATTTACGGATCAATATACACACAATAACCCATGATGAAACAGAAATCGCTTCTTTACATAAGTATTCAGACCCTTTCCTATGAGACTCGAAATTGAGCTCAGGTGGCATCCTGTTTCCATTGATCATCCTTGAGATGTTTCTACAACTTGATTGGAGTCCACCTGTGGTAAATGCAATTGATTGGACATGATTTGGAAAGGCACACACCTGTCTATATAAAGGTCCCACAGTTGACAGTGCATGTCAGAGAAAAAAAGCAAGCCATGAGGTTGAAGGAATTGTCCGTAGAGCTCCGAGACAGGATTGTGTAGAGGCACAGATCTGAGGAAGGGTACCAAAACGTTTTTTCAGCATTGAAGGTCCCCAAGAACACAGTGGCCTCCATCAGTCTTAAATGGAAGAAGTTTGCAAACATCAAGACTCTTCCTTAACTTCTCTAGGATAGGGGGCAGCATTTTCACGTTTGGATGAAAAGCGTGCCCAGAGTAAACTGCCTCCTACTCAGTCCCAGATGCTAATATATGCATATTATTATTAGTATTGGATAGAAAACACTCTTAAGTTTCTAAAACTGTTTGAATCATGTCTATGACTATAACAGAACTTATTTGGCAGGCAAAACCCAGAGGACAAACCATTCAGATTCTTTTTTTTGAGGTCACTGTCTTTTCATTGGGAATCCAGATTTCTAAGGGACCTTCCTGCAGTTCCTATCGCTTCCACTGGATGTCAACAGTCTTTAGAAATTGGTTGAGGTTTTTCCTTTGAGAAATGAAGAAGTAGCCATGTTCAGAATGAGGCTCCAGTGAAGTGTACTGTTTGTTAGAGGCGCGTGACCAGAAAGCATGCTACACATTGTTTTACTCCGGTATTGAACACAGATCATCCCGTCTTCAATTTTATCGATTATTTACGTTAAAAAATACATAAAGTTGTATTACAAAAGTAGTTTGAAATGTTTGGAC
>NW_019943189.1:0-6814 GCF_002910315.2 Salvelinus sp. IW2-2015 | reverse complement strand
AAAGCTTACAGGTATTTTTGAGATCTTTGTGGTCAGTTGGTGAAGTTGGAACCAGGTGTTTTTTGGATCAAATGAGATTTATTTTGGTATATATCTGAGAGAATATAGAACCAAAGGAATTTGTCGGATGTTATATGTTTTAATATTGGAGTGCAACAGACCGAAGTGTCAAGGTAAGGAATGACTATCTTTTATTTTGCTTCTTTGTGTCGTGCGGGAGTGTCTGTGCCATTGATCGTCTGTGGATTGTTCTGGGGGTATTGATATGCTTGTTTGCTTTCAGCGTAACGACCATTTTTGAAATCTGAAGTTGGTGATTAACACAGTGTAAGCTTTTATTGGGTATATTGATGTGTGATTTAATGAAGTCATTTTTATAGTTTTTATTTTGCATTTGGGGCGGTCTGATTTTAACTGGATGTTGGCAAGAGTGGCGCATAAAAAAGGTGAAATAAGAGAGGTTCAAATTGGATTTATGACGATTTAAACACATCTGTTCTTAACTATTTATGGTTTTAAGTTATTTATCAGGAAGAGAGATGGTTATTGGGAGTATTCCAGGCAATCTAATACGGGTTCAATTTATTAAACTTAGAACACATAAGGAATCACTATTAAGGACATGGGACTGAAAACTAATCTGCAATGGATTGGGATTTAGGAAGTCAAAAGTGGTGAGGGGTAGTTGCAAAACATCGAAGATGATCTAAATTGGGAGGATTAAGGGGTGCATAGATTATCTATGTATAGTTGATGGGCAATCAATCATATTAAGTTTGCTGAAAAAACGTGGTGACATGATCACGATGAGAGGATAACAGAGAGGGAAGTAGTGAGTGGCCAGTGTGGTTGAAGAAAACTTTAACGTCAGAAGACAAAGGAGCTGGTGTAATGAGGAAACGGAGGCGAGCACGCTATTAGATAAAGATGTATGGAGATTTCAATATCATTTATATGTCATGAGAATTGGTTTGAGTAGCTAAGACAAAGATGGGTTAAGGGATTATGAAGCGTACCGGTAAGGGGATGTTGAAGTAAGGTAAAGGATGTTGAAGGTAATAGTAAGGATCGTCTGAGGTAGTTACAGGATCCGTCGTGATGGTGAAATAGGTAGTTGAAGGTAAAAAGTAAGGTTGTCTGAATGGTCAGTCGGATCGTTGAATAATGTAGCAGGAATAGTAATAAAGGTAGTAAGGTAGTTAAAGGTAATAGGTTCGTTGAAGGTAAAGTAGAGGTATCGTGAGGTACAAGTAACGGATAGTGAGGTCAGTCAAGATAGTTGAAGGTAACATAAGGATGTCTGAAAGGTCACAAGTAGGACTAGTCTGACGTAGTACGGATGTCTGAAGGTAGTAGGTGTCTGAAGGTAATAGTACGGATGTCTGAGAAGTACAGATACAGGTTCGTTGAAGGTGCCGTAGGACTGTTGGGTAAGTAGGTTGTTGAGGTAAGTAGGATCGTTACGGTGGTAACGGATTTATAAAGGTAGGGTAAGTTTTTTTATTTTTTATGACATGAAAGTATTGAACGGTAGTTTATGTGCTAAAAATGGGATTAAATTGTGGTTAAAAAAATAATTTTCATGAACTTTCTTATATTCTAGATATAGAAAATTACAAGAACTTGTTACTATTTATTTATTTTTTTTATGCTATTTTTGACATTTTGTAAATGTGTATAATTCGTTTTTGTATGTCAATGTGTGTTATTGATCTGTATTTATAAGGCAATATGTCGAGTTTAATGGTAATCATTATTAAATATAAAATGTTGTTTTTGTATGAGCATGAATTAGGAGAATTTGAATTTAGTGAAAGGAACGCAGGAGTTTTGATGTGCATCTTTAAAAATGGATGTGAAATGTTAATTAGTTGAGAACATATTTTTTAGTGAGTAAAATCGTCGTGTAAAAAAAGTATTGGTTGTTTTATTTAGGGTCGTGTGTTGTTTGTGTGGACAGGGATGGATTGAACTGATCATAAATGTCTGAGTTCAATGAGTATTGTGGTTGGTAGTATAATCGTACATCTGTATGAGTTAAAATGGCTATTGCTGTTGGTATGGTCAATCGTAGTACAATAGACTATTGTTGAGTTTAATGGAATTATTAGATGGGTTTCTGGTAAAAGTAGTACATAGATAATTGTTGAGTTCGATTACTATTCGATGGGTCTGGTTTAACAGTAGTAATAGTACCTTGTCTTAGTTAAATGGCATACTAGATGGGTTGGGTACGTAGTGATAGCTATCTGTCTGAGTATACTGATATCTGATGGTTGGTCAGTGTTGATAGTATGTCTGAGTTCAGTGGCTATTGGATGGGTTGGTAAAGTGTCATGATAAAATTTGTTGAGTTATGGTTTCGGCGGTTGGTTACCAGTGGTAATAGTATTGTTGAGTTTAATGCTATTAGTGGTTGCGTACAGTAGTGAATATAAGAGTATGGTTCAAGTGATATTGTGGGTTGGTGTTAATGAATTGTTGGTTAGATCTGTCGATTGGTACATGTACATTGGGATGGATTGGGGGGTCTGTTTGTTTGTGTGTGGATGCAAGTTATTTTTGTATGTTTGGTGTATGGTTGTGTTGTTGTGTGTGTTGTGTTTGTTGTGTGTGTGGTGTGTGTGTGTGTGTGTGTGTGTGTGTGTGTGTGTGTGTGTTGTGTGTGTGTGTGTGTGGTGTGTCATGTTGTTGTAATACTAGAGTGAGATATAGGAAGTTTTGGAATTGTGAGCATTACAAAAATAAGATAATAATTGTAATATTCTTAGTATTTATAATAATATGTTGTTTAAGTTTTTTATAGATCAAATATCTTATTTTAATGTGAAATAGCAGTGTAATTTTGAAAAGAAGATGAATCAGTGAAGTTTAAGGAATGTTTAACTATAAATATGACGTCAGTCTACCGAGTGAAGGCATGAACAAGGTAGGAAAGGTTTATTAATGTAGAAAGGTAAAATTGATATTAATAAAGGATGAGCTAAAAACTTTAAGAAGAGTCGACATATGCGTTTTTAATGTAATTTAAATAGAATTCATATAAATTCAATATGGTCTATTAATGAATGGAAGCAAATAAGATGGTAATTGCAGATGGAATAATATTGTGTAAAAATCAATAAATTATATCGTTTTTGATTAGATAAGATGAGTAGGGTAAATTAACTGGAGAGGTGATTGCGTTGGAAGGGCGTATTAAAATGGAGAGGTGATTGGTTGAAGGGTATTCTGGAGAGGTTGATTGGTTGGCAGGGTTTTCATGGTGAGTGGTGATTGGTTGGAAGGGTTTATGGTAGAGTGGTGATTGGTTGGAAGGTTTTATGGTAGAGTGGTGATCTGGGTTGGAGGGTTTAATGGTGAGTGGTGATTGGTTTGGAAGGGTTTTCATGCGTAGAGTGGGTGGAAATTGGGGTTGGAGGGTTTTATGGCCTAGAGTAGTTGATTGGTTGGAAGGGTTTTTAATGGTCAGAGTGGTGATTGTTTGGAAGGGTTTTATGGTAGAGTGGTGATCTGGTTGGAGCGGTTTTCCATGGTTGAGTGGTGATTGTTGGACGGGTATTAATGGTAGGGGTGATTGTTGGACAGGGTTTATGGTAGAGTGGTGATTGGTTGGAAGGGTTTTCATGGTAGACGTGGTATTGAGGTTGGAGGGTATTAATGGTGGTGGTGTTGGTTGGGTTTCATGGTGAGTGGTGATTGGTTGGAGGGTTTTTATGGTAGAGTAGTGATTGGTTGGAAGGGGTTTCTTAATGGTGAGGTGGTGATTGGTATGGGCAGGGTTTTATGGTAGACGTGTGATTGGTCTGGAGGGCTTTTCATAAATGGTACGAGTAGGTGATTGGTTGGAAGGGTTTAATGGTAGAGTGGTATTGGTTGGCAGGGTATTTACAATGAGTAGCAGTGGATGATTGGTTGGAAGGGTCTTATGGTAGAGTAGTGATTTGTTGGAAGGGTTTAATGTAGCGTGGTGATTTGGTTGAAGGGTTTTAATGGTAGGTGGTGATTGTTGGCAAGTTTTATGGTATAGGTGGTGATCTGGTTGCGAAGGGTTTTATGGTAGGTGGTGGATGGTTGGAAGGTTTTATGGTAAGTGGTGTTGCGTTGGAAGGGTTTTCATGGTAGAGTGTGATTGGTTGGAAGGGTTTTATGGTGAAGTGGTGATTGTTGGAAGGGTTTATGGTAGACGTGGTGGATTGGTATGGAAAGGGTTTTAATGGTAGGTGGTTGATTGGTATGGAAGGGTTTTATGGTGAGTGTGTTGGTTGGCAAGGGTTTTTAATGGTGAGTGGTGATTGGTTGGAAGGGTTTTATGGTAGAAGTGTGTTGTAAATGAAGGGTTTATGGTAGAGTGGGTGATTGGTTGGAAAGAAGTTTTAATGGTGAGTGTGATTGGTTGAAGGGTGTTAATGGTAGGTATGGATGGTGGGACAGGTTTTCAGAAAATGGGGAGATTGAGGGGGGAAATTAGTAAATAAAGTTTTGGTGGATATAATTGCACGTACATGGAACAGAAAACAATAAAGGGAAACTAAAAATTGGAAGGAAGGATAAGCTAGGAGATCAAATTTGAATCTGGGATCGGGTGGAGGGCGCAGAGGGAGGAAAGGGAGGGGGATGCAAAATGTTAGGCTGGTGCATCAATGACATGATTCAGATAGGAAATACAGAGCGTGTGTAGTTGGGTTATTAAGAAAGATTTTATAGAGAAAGAGCATCTGAATCTTGGATTTAATCTGATTGTGGAGTAACTAGTGGAGGGTCGGGAATAAAGCGGGGGTGGTGACCATTTTGGTCAAATGGTAGTAAAAAAAATCTAATCACTATCATTTGTTATTAAGTACTGTATGATGCCAAAGGCATGAATTATATCTTTATTTCTGCTTTTTGTGTCGTGCCGGGAGTGTTGAAATATGATGGTCTGTGATTGTTAGCTGGGGTGCTATCCTCAGATAATAGCATTGTTTGCTTTCGCCGTAAAGCATTTTTGAAATCTGACACGTTGGCTGGATTCACAACAAGTGTAGCTTTAATTTGGTATATTGAATGTGTGATTTCATGAAAGTAACATTTTTATAGTAATTTATTTGAATTTGGCGCTCTGCATTTTCACTGGATGTTGGCCAGGTGGGACGCTACCGTCCCACATATCCCAGAGAGGCTAACCACTTGGCTTCCTGCCGCCCCCCATTTCACACCATGCTGTTCATATAAATAATTTACTGGTTTCTCACAGTTATTTATCCCAGGAAAAGAGAGTGGTTTTGGGCCGTAAATCCCAGGAAATCTCAGTAACCGGGTTCCCTCTATTCAACCCTAGAACACACATCCCAAGAACATCACTAATCTCAGGACCATGGGACTGAACACCTCCCTCTGCAACTGGATCCTGGACTTCCTCACGGACCGCTCACAAGTGGTGAGGGTAGGCAACAACACATCCGCCACGCTGATCCTCAAAATGGGAGGCTCTCAGGGGTGCATGCTTACTCCCCTCCTGTACTCCCAGTTCACCCACGACTGCGCACAACTCCAACATCATCATTAAGTTTGCTGACAACACAACAGTGGTTGACCTGATCACCGATGAGACGGCATACAGAGAGGAAGTCAGTGACCTGGCAGTGTGTTGCCAAGACAACAACCTCTCCCTCAACGTCAGCAAGACAAAGGAGCTGGTCGTAGACTAGAGGAAACGGAGGGCAGAGCACGCTCCCATTCCCATCAACAGAACTGTAGTGGAGCTTCAAATTCCTCAAATTCCTCATTGTCCATGAGCTTGGTTCTCCGTTTCGCTCAACGACCCCCACAAGTGTCACGGGACTCGTCTGAAGGTACCCGGTACGGGACTCGTCTGAAGGTACCCGGTACAGGACTCGTCTGAAGGTACCCAGTACAGGACTCGTCTGAAGGTACCCAGTACAGGACTCGTCTGAAGGTACCCAGTACAGGACTCGTCTGAAGGTACCCAGTACAGGTCTCGTCTGAAGGTACCCAGTACAGGACTCGTCTGAAGGTACCCAGTACAGGTCTCGTCTGAAGGTACCCAGTACAGGACTCGTCTAAAGGTACCCGGTACAGGACTCTTCTAAAGGTACCCGGTACCGTTTTTTATTTTTTATGAATGAAAGTATGAAGGTAGTTTTGTGCCTACCCAAAAATGGGATTAAAATTGTGTCAAAAAAAAAATACATATTTCATGACCTTTCTTATATCTCCTAGATATAGAACAAACACTTCAAAACCTTGTTAATAATGTTTTTATTTTTTTTACTGTATTTTTGCCATTTGTCAATGTGTTTCTCAATGCGTTTCTCTGTAGTAAATGTGTGTTATTGATCTGTATTTAATAAGGAAAACATATGTCACAGCAGTTTACATGGTACAATCATTATCTACACTATACCTGCTTGTTTTGTCATGAGCATGAAATTAGGCGAACTATTAGAAATTTAGTAACCAGGAAACGAAGGAACGATTTTTGCATAGTGCATCTTTAAAAATGCAGATGCTGCACAATAGCTTAATTAGTTGAGACAACAAATCATTTTTTATAGTGCAGTAACACAATCGTGTGCTTAAAAAAAAAGTATTGGTATGTTCTAATTTCAGGGTCAGTGCTGTTGCTGCTGTGTGAAGGAGATGGATGCCAACTGATAACCCTCTGTCTGAGTTCCACATGACCCCCTATCCTCGATGGGTCCTGGTCAACAGTAGTACATAGCTAACCCTCTGTCTGAGTTCCACATGGCCCCCTATCCTCGATGGGTCCTGGTCAACAGTAGTACATAGCTAACCCTCTGTCTGAGTTCCA
>NW_019943188.1:292669-299848 GCF_002910315.2 Salvelinus sp. IW2-2015 | reverse complement strand
ACGATCGTTCCTTAACCCTGTTCCACACACACACATGTGCCCTAAAACCCTGTCCACCACACACGCCATCGTTTTCCCTAACCCTGGCCACCCACCACACATCATCGTTCCCTAAACCCTGTCCACACACACCATTCGTTCCATTAAACCTTGCTGCTGTCCGGCACACACCATCATTCCTAAACCTTTGCAGCGGTCCACCCACACACCAGCATCCTTAACCTTGCAGCTGTCCACACACACCATCGTTTCCTAACCTGCAGCTTGTTCCACACACACCATTGTTTCCTAACCCTTTGCAGCTGTCCACCACACACCATCGTTCCTAAACCCTGTCCACACACACCATCGTTTCCTAACCTTTGCAGCTGGTTCCACACACCACCATCGTTTCCTAACCTTGCAGCTGCACACACACCCATCGTTTCCTAACCTTTGCAGCTGTCCACAACACACCATCGTTCCCTAAACCCTGTCCACACACACCATCGGTTTCCTAACCTTGCAGGCTGTTCCACACACACCATCGTTTCCCTAAACCGGTCCACATACACCATCGTTTCCTTAACCTTGCAGCTGTCCAACACACACCATCGGTTTCCTAACCTTGCAGCTGTCCACCACACACCATAATTTCCTAACCTTGCTGCTGTCCGCACACACTATCGTCCCTAACCTTGCTGCTGTCCACACACACCATCGTTTCCTAACCTTGCTTGCTGTCCACACAACACCATCGTTTCCTAACCTTGCTGCTTCCACACACCACTATCGTTCCCTAACCTTTCTGCTGTCCACACACCACCATCGTTTTCCTAAACCTTGCTTGCCTGTCCACACCCACCATTCGTTCCTAACCCTTGCTCCTGTTCTCCACGGGGCTGTTGCCAGCTGTGTGTTATTGTTGCTCCTAGTTTGACCAGTCAGCCACCCAGAAGCTGTCTCTTTGTAGCTAATGATGAGCCCCCTGAAACACAGCTTCCGTGAAGCAAGAGTTGGAGTAGATGCACAGAAAACCGGCCGGGAAACCCACCAACACACAGAAACACATACTGACGCACAGAAACACACCAGAAACCACATACTGACGCACCAGAAACACACAGAAACCACATACTGAGTGCCACAGGAAACACATACCTTGACGCATAAGAAAACACACAGAAACACACAGAAACACATACTGACGCACAGAAACACATACTGACGCACAGAAACACATTACTGACGGCAACAGAAAAACACATACTGACGCCACAGAAACAACATACTGACGCACAGAAACACATACTGACGCCAAGAAACCAACACAGAAAAATACTGACGCACAGAAACACACAGCAAACACAACTGAAGCGACAGAAACACACAGAAACACACAGAAACACTACTGACACGCAGAAACCACACACACAGAAACACATACTGACACACAGAAACACACACCACAGAACCCCTTCTCCCCTCCTCTTGTCCCTCTCCCGGCTGTTAGTTCGTTAGTGAGGTGTTTTGCAGACGAAAGCCAGTGGGAAGTAGCACCTGATGTCTTTGTTGCTAGGGCCCGAGCACCCCGTCTCAAGCGACTGTCACCGCGGCAGCACGCCGAGATGGAGTGTGACCCTGTTGCTAGACAAAACCAACTGTGAACGTGTGGATCGGTGTCTCTGGAACTTCCGCCCACGGGCAGGGTGAAACACCCGTCAGAGCTGTGGTGCCGCTGAATTTGTCTGCCCCGTGTGATGTCTGTTGGGAAGCATTGAGTTTTTTACTGGCTGTGGTTGAGACAGAGAAAGGCCTTAAGAATGCAGTTGTTTTTTAAAAGCTTTGGAATACACTTTCAGTACTATACTTAAAACTACCTCATCCCTTTAAAAACTATCCCTGCGTCATGTCTCCTAGCTTACCTCACCGCATCCTTTAACATCCCCGCTGCTTGTCTCCTAGCTATCACCTCTACTACAGTATTCCCCTGCTGTGTGTCTCCTAGCATTCAACCTCTACTTAACAGGTTAGCCCTGCTGTTGTGTCTCCTAAGCTAGTCACCTTCTACTACAGTATCCCTGCTGATGTCTCCTAGCTAGTCACCTCTACTACAGTTTATCCCTGCTGGTGTCTCCTAGCTAGTCACTTTCTACTAACAGTATCCCTGCTGTGTGTGTCTCCTACTTAGTCACCTCTACTTACAGTATCCCTGCTGGATGTCTCCTAGCTAGTCACCTCTACTAACAGTATCCCTGCTTGTGTTCCTAGCTAGTCACCTCTACTTACAGTATCCTGCTGTGTGTCTTCCTAGCTAGTCACCTTCTACTGACAGTATCCCGCTGTGTCTCCTAGCTAGTCACCTCTACTACAGTATCCCTGCTGTGTTGGTCTCCTAGCTAGTCACCTCTACTACAGTATCCCTGCTGTGTGTCTCCTAGCTGAGTCACCTCTACTACAGTATCCCTGCTGTGGTCTCCTAGCTAGTCACCTCTACTACGTATCCCTGCTGGTGTGTCTCCTAGCTTAGTCACCTCTACTTAACGTATCCCTGCTGTGTGTCTTCCTAGCTAGTCACCTCTACTACAGTATCCCTGGCCTGTGTGTCTCCTAGCTAGTCACCCCTCTACGTACAGTATCCCTGCTGTGTGTCTCCACTAGTCACCGGTTCTACTACCAGTATCCCTGCTGTGTGTCTCCTAGCTAGTCACCTCTACTACAGTATCCCTGCTGTGGTGCTCCTAAAGCTAGTCCACCTCTACTACAGTATCCCCTGCCTGCTGTGTCTCCTAGCTAGTCACCTCTACTACAGTATCCCTGCTGATGTGTCTCCTAGCTAGTCACCGCTACTTACAGTAAGCCCTGCTGTGTGTCTCCTAGCTAGTCACCTCTACTACAGTATCACTGCTGGTGTGTCTCCTAGCTAGTCACTCTACTACAGTATCCCTGCTGTGTTACTCTAAGCTAGTCAACCTCTACTGCAGATATCCCTCTGTGTGTCTCCTAGCTAGTCACCTCTACTACAGTATCCCTGCTGTGATGTCTCCTAGCTAGTCACCTCTACTACAGTTATCCCTGCTGTGTGTCTCCTAGCTAGTCACCTCTACTACAGTATCCCTGCTGTGTGTGTGTGTGGACAGGGTTAGGGAACGATGGCGTGTGTGTGGACAGGGGTAGGACATGATACCATTACATGAAGAGGAAGTGGACAACTCTAGCCTCCATCCACAGAATGGACAGATCTATTTTCCATTTGTACCACTAGATCAAAGCTAATGTAATGACTCCGAGGCCTCAGTACCTACCTCAGCACTCCACTGAGCAGCATGGGAACCGAGTGAATTTCATTCTGACATGTAAAAAGACACATTTGAGCTGACTTCCCAGTGATTTTAACCATGGCAAATTCTCACATGATTGAATCATATGCATGAGGGTGTCATGATTGATTTCATACAATATGTCACATATCTCTATGCACCATGGGGACACAAAACCCCCTGACTAGTGCTTTTCTCCTGGTTTTTGGTGTCCACACCTCTCCTGATCGGCATGAGAATACCATTGTTGATGTTGGCTGGCTGGTTGTGGGTCTTGGCAGAGAGGCTGCTGGGAACTCTGCAGCGCTGCACAGGGCTAGGTGGCAGTGTGTGTGTGTGCCACAGTGTGAGTGTGTAGGCCTGTGTGTGTGTGCATCTGTCCATTAATGTGTGTTTGTATGAGTATGAATGTGTGTAGACGTGTGCATCTGTCCATTTGTGTGTGTGTGTGTGTGTGTGTGTGTGCAAGCCACTGTAGTGTTAGATATAGCCTGACTCAGCAGGGTTCTAAAGCAGTGGAATCATTAAACAGTTCATTCAGGAAGCCAACAGGTCATGACATCATTTCCTCGCTGCCATTCCAGGATGTAACAAAAATGAGTTTGTAGTTCCACCACTGTTGTTTATTAAGGGCTTACCTTACATGCAAACCTCCAATGTACCATACAATATTTAGGTTGCATAAGAGATCATTCACTTGTTCAAAAACATCAACAATTAGTTGCTAAGTGACAGCGCAGCGATTGACTTACAATAAGGTATCCACAACACATTCTAAATCTTMGAGTGGCTGAATAAACAGGCACATTGGGGCGGCAGGTAGCCAAGTGGCTTTAGAGCGTTGGACTAGTAACCGAACAGTTGCAAGATCGATCCCCGAGCTGACATGGTACAAATCTGTCATTCTGCCCCTGAACAAGGCAGTTAACACACTGTTTCTTGGCCGTCATTGTAAGTAAGAATTTGTTCTTAACTGACTTGCCTAGTTTAATAAAGGTAAAATAAATTGTAGTATTTGTTTCTAACTACTAACCACATTCATTTTTATCAAATCATATTTTGTAGTAGTAAGCTATGCCACCAAGAGGGACTACTGCCCAGGGTCCATTATGGTCAGTGACAAAGAGGACTACTCCCAGTCATCGTGGTACAGAAGTGCCACAAAAGGGGACTACTGACCCAGTCACTGATATGTCAAGTGCCACCAAAGAGACGGACTACTGCCTAGTCATATATGGTCAAGTGCCACAAAGAGGGACTACTGGCCAGTCACGTAATGGTCAGTGCCACAAAGAGCGGGCACTAAATCAATTCAATCAAATCAAGGTTTATTTTATATAGCCTTCAGATACATCAGACTAAATATCTCGAAAGTGCTGTAACAGAAAACCTCAGCCTAAATAACCCCAAAAACAAGTCAAGCAATGCAGGTAGTAGAAGCACGGTTGGCTAGGGAAAAATCCTAGAAAGCCAAACCTAGGGAAGAAACCTAGAGAGGAACCAGGCTTAGAGGCGTGGCACAGTCCTTCTGGCCTGTGCCGGGGTGGAAATTATAAACAGAACATGGCCAAGATGTTCAAAAAATGTTCATAAAATGCACAAGCAATGGTCAAATAATAATCAGCGAAATAAATCGTCAGTTGGCTTTTCAAGCCGATCATTTAAAGAGTTGAAAACAGCAGGTCTGGGACAGGTAGGGGTTCATTAACCGCATGGCAGACAGCTGAAACTTGAACATAGCAGCCAAGGCCAGGCGGACTGGGACAGCACGGAGTCATCATGGCCCGGTAGTCCTGACTTGTATGGTCTAGAGTCGCTCAGGCTCCTCCGAGAGAGAGAAAGAAAGAGTGAGAAATTAGAGCAGAGGCCAAAGATTTTCAAAATGTTCATAAATGTGACAAGCATGGTCAAATTAATAATCAGGAATAAAATATCAGTTGGCTTTTTCATAGCCGATCTTAAGAGTTGAAAACAAGCGCGTATGGGACAGGTAGGGGTTCCATGAAGCGCAGAGCAGAGAACAGCTGAAAACTGGCAATAGGCAGCAAGGGCCAGGGCGCTGACTGGGAAGACAGCAAGAGCATCATGCCGGTTTGCCGTGGAACGTATGGTCCTAGGGCTCCAGGTCCTCCGAAGGAAGAGAAGAGAAGAGTAGAAGCGAGAGAATTGAGCAGAGAGCCAAGTAATTTTCAAAATGTTGCATTAAATGACAAGCACATGGTCAAATAATAATGGATTAAATATAGTTGGCTTTTTCATAGCCGATTCATTAGAGTTGAAAACAGAGGTCTGGGACAGGAAATAGGGTTCCATAACCGCAGCAGGAACAGCTGAACTGGAAATAGAGCACAGGGGAAGGGCCAGGCGGACTGCGGGACAGCAAAGGGTCAATCATGCCCGCGGTTTGCCGTGACTATGGTCCTAGGGCTCAGGTTCTCCCGAGAGAAATGAGAGAAGAAAGAAAAGACAGAAGAGAACGAGGAATTAGAGAGAGCATACTTACTTCACACAGGACACTGGATAAGCTTAGGAGGAAGTAACTCCAGCGTTATAACCAACTGACCCTAGCCCCCCGGGACACATACTACTGCAGCATAATACGGGAGCTGGAGACCAGAGGGTCAGGAGACACTGTTGGCCCCGATGCGAAAAAACCCCGGACAGTCCAAACAGCAGATAAGGAAGAATATAACACCCTACCCAACTTTGCCAAAGCACCAGGCCCCACACCACTAGAGGGATATCTGTCAACCACCAACACTTGACAATCCTGAGACAAGGGCCGAGTTATAGCCAAAGATTCCACCACAGCAACCAAGGAGGGGCGCCAACCCAGACAGGAAGATCACGTCTAGTAACTCAACCCACTCCAAGTGACCCCCTCCCGGGACGGCAATGAAAGAGCACCAGTAAGCCCAGTGGACTCAGCCCCTGTAATAGGTTAGAGGCAGAGAATCCAGTGGAGAGGGGGAACGCCAGGCAGAGACAGCAAGGGCGGTTTGCGGTTGCTCCCAAGAGCCTTTCCGTTCACCTTCACACTCCTGGGCCAGACTACACTCAATCATATGACCTACTGAAAGAGATAGTCTTCAGTAAGACTTAAACGGTTGAGACCGAGTCTGCGTCTCTCACATGGGTAGGACAGACCGTCGCATAAAAATGGAGCTCTATAGGAGAAAGCCCTGCCCTCCGCTGTTTGCTTAGAAATTCTAGGGACAATTAGGAGGCCTGCGTCTTGTGACCGTAAGCGTACGTATCGTATGTACGGCAGGACAACTGGGAAGATAGGTAGGAGCAAGCCCATGTAACGCTTTATAGGGTTAACAGTAAACCTTGAAAGTCAGCCCTTCCTTAACAGAGAAGCCGTGTAGGGGAAGCTAGCACTGGAGTAAATATGAATCAAATTTCTTTGGTTCTAGTACAAGGATCTAGCAGCCTGTATTTAGTACTAACTGAAGTTTATTTTAGTGGCTTTAGTCCGGGTAGCCGAAAGTAGAGCATTGCAGTAGTCTAACCTAAAGTAACAAATGCATGGATTAATCTTTCCCTGCATCATTTTTGGACAGAAGAATGTCTGATTTTTGCAATGTTAGTAGATGGAAACAAGCTTGGTCCTTGAAACAGTCCCTTGACTATGTTTCGTCAAAAGAGAGATTCAGGGTCAAGAGTAACGCCGAGGTCTTCACAGTTTTTATTTGAGACGACTTTAACATAACCATCAAGATTAATTGTCAAGATTTAACAAGAAGATCTTGCTTTGTTTCTTGGGACCTAGAACAAGCATTTCTTTTTGTCCGATTTTAAAAGTAGAAAGTTGAGCCATCCACTTCCTTATGTGCTGAAACACAGGCTTTCTAGCGGGGGCAATTTTGGGGCTTCA
>NW_019943188.1:291040-292419 GCF_002910315.2 Salvelinus sp. IW2-2015 | reverse complement strand
CCATGTTTCATTGAAATGTACAGCTGTGTGTCATCCGCATAGCAGTGAAAGTTAACATTATGTTTTCGAATAACATCCCCAAGAGGTAAAATATATAGTGAAAACAATAGTGGTCCTAAAACGGAACCTTGTGGAACACCGAAATGTACAGTTGATTTGTCAGAGGACAAACCATTCACAGAGACAAACTGATATCTTTCCGACAGGTAAGATCTAAACCAGGCCAGAACTTGTCCGTGTAGACCAATCATATGGTCAAGTGCCACAAAGAGGGACTACTGCCCAGAACAGAGCAGCACGGCTGGCCCTTAAATGTACACAGAGAGCTAGCATCAATGACATGGCATGTCCATCTCTCCTGGCTCAAAGTGAGAGGTATTGACATGTTGAAAGCACCGAGCCGTCTGTTTAAACTACTAGCACACAGCTCAGACACCCATGCATATCCCACAAGACATGCCACCAGTCCAGAACAGACTCAGAGAAACGCACAGTACTACACAGAGCCATGACTACATGGAACTCTATTCCATATCAAGTAACTCAGTAGAATCAGAGTTAAAAAACATTAAACTATACCTTTTGGAAGAGCGGGGACTGTGAAGAGACACATATGCAGACACACACTCTACACACACGTACATGTTAATATTGTTGTATGGTGGTATTGTACATGATGTGCTGTAGATGTAACGGATGTGAAATGGCTAGCTAGTTAGCGGTGGTGCGCGCTAATAGCGTTTCAATCGGTTACGTCACTCGCTTTGAGACATTGAAGTAGACGGTCTAAAGTTATACTGTTACATTGATGCTGTTGACCCAGATCACTGGTTGCTGCGGAAAAGTAGGAGGTCGAAAGGGGGGTGAGTATAACGGATGTGAAATGGCTAGCTAGTTAGCGGTGGTGCGCGCTAATAGCGTTTCAATCGGTTACGTCACTCGCTTTGAGACATTGAAGTAGTGGTTCCCCTTGCTTTGCAAGAGCCGCGGCTTTTGTGGAGCGATGGGTAACGATGCTTCGTGGGTGACTGTTGGTGATCCGGGTCACGACACCAATGTAACAGTATAACTTTAGACCGTCCCCTCGCCCCGACCCGGGCGCGAACCAGGGACCCTCTGCACACGTCAACAACTGACACCCACGAAGCGCCGTTACCCATCGCTCCACAGATATGTAGTGGTGATGTCATGTGATGTACTGATTTATTTAGTTGTTGTTAGTTTGTAGTGTGATGTACTGTTTTATTTAGTTGCTAGTTTGTAGTGTGATGTAGTGTTTTATTTAGTTGTTGTTAGTTTGTAGTGTGATGTACTGTTTAATTTAGTTGTTGTTAGTTTGTAGTGTGATGTGCCTTAATGTGTCTGGACCCCAGGAGGAG
>NW_019943188.1:285902-288076 GCF_002910315.2 Salvelinus sp. IW2-2015 | reverse complement strand
AGGCTGATTGGGTTTGGACGATTAGGCCTGGCTCGCAGGTGGGATTCCAATTCATCCCAACGGTGTTCGATGGGGTTGAGGTCAAACTGTTGCCACAAAGTTGGAAGCACAGACTCGTCTAGTWGTATGCTGTAGCATTAAGGATTTTCCTTCACTGGAACTAAGGGGCCCGAACCCTGAATAACAGCCTGCCCATTATTCCTCCACCACTAAACTTTACAGTTGGCACAATGCATTTGGGGCAGGTTGCGTTCTCCTGGCATCCGCCACTACAGATTAGTCTGTCAGACTGCCAGATGGGGAAGAGTGATTCATCACTCCAGAGAACACGTCTCCACTGCTCCATCCCAATGGCGGCGAGCGCTACACCACTCCAGCCGACGCATAAGCATTGCGCATGGTGATTTTAGGCTTGTGTACGGCTGCTCTGCCATGGAAACCCATTTCATGAAGCTCCCAACGAACAGTTCTTGTGCAGTTTGGAACTCGGTAGTGAGTTTGATGAACTAACKTTTAGGTATGGTGGTATCCTATGACGGTGCCACGTTGAAAGTCATGGAGCTCTTCAGTACGGGCCATTCTACTGACAATGTTTTGTCTATGGAGATTGCATGGCTGTGTACTTGATTTCATACACCGGTCAGCAACACAAATTTTAAGATGTGTCCACATAGTAGTGTATCTAACATGGTCTCAGATGGTGTTTCCGACTGTCTGCTCACATTATCGCCATTAAGTAAAGCCAAGTGAATCAAACCCGTGAATTTAGTATTTGGTTGTGTGTATAAGATGGTGTGCATTAAAAAGCTGAAAGACCAATTCTGTTTTTATTGGGTGATACAGTGAAAGAATAACAACAAATGACTGCAGTAAAGTGAACACTGATACAGTGCCGTGAGTTTACACCACTACTATTTACACCACTACTATAGTAGTGGCGTAATGTTACAATATAGGTAATAGTTGGGGTGTAAACTCACGGCACTTGTATCAGTGTTCACTTACTGCAGTCATTTGTTGTTATTCTTTCACTGTATCACCCAATAAAACAGAATTGTCTTTCAGCTTTTTAATGCACACCATCTTATTACACACAACCAAATACTAAAGTCACGGGTTTGATTCACTTGGCTTTATTAAATGGCGATAATGTGAGCAGACAGTCGGAAACACCATCTGAGACCATGTTAGATACACTACTATGTGGACACATCTTAAAATTTGTGTGGTGTATGAAATCAACGCACACAGCCATGCAATCTCCATAGACAAAACATTGTCAGTAGAATGGCCCGTACTGAAGAGCTCCATGACTTTCAACGTGGCACCGTCATAGGATCCCACCATACCTAAAGTTAGTTCATCAAACTCACTACCGAGTTCCAAACTGCACAAGAACTGTTCGTTGGGAGCTTCATGAAATGGGTTTCCATGGCAGAGCAGCCGTACACAAGCCTAAAATCACCATGCGCAATGCCAAGCTCGGCTGGAGTGGTGTAACGCTGCCGCCATTGGGATGGAGCAGTGGAAACGTGTTCTCTGGAGTGATGAATCACTCTCCCATCTGGCAGTTCACAGACTAATCTGTAGTGGCGGATGCCAGGAGAAGCACCTGCCCCAAATGCATTGTGCCAACTGTAAAGTGTGTGTGGAGGAATAATGGGCAGGCTGTTATTCAGGGTTCGGGCCCCTTAGTTCCAGTGAAGGAAAATCCTTAATGCTACAGCATACACTAGACGAGTCTGTGCTTCCAACTTTGTGGCAACAGTTTGACCTCAACCCCATCGAACACCGTTGGGATGATATTGGAATCCCCCTGCGAGCCAGCCTAATCGTCCAAAATCAGTGCCCGACCTCACTAATGCCTCTTGTGGCTGAATGGAAGCAAGTCCCCGCACGCAATGTTGTTCAGTATCAAGTTCAGATGGGACAGGAGGATATTCAGTACCTCAGTCATTGATGGACAGGAGGAGATTTTCAGTACCTCGTCATTGATGGACAGGAGGAAGATTCAGTACTCAGTCATCATGAATGGACGAGCGAGGATTTTATAGTAAACTCAGTCCATTAATTGTTTGGTGCTTTTGAGTTTTTTGCTGCCACAACTTACACAGCTCATTTCTGGACCATAATCTGTTGTTGTGAAAATGCATCACATTGTATTCTCTCTCTGG
>NW_019943188.1:265046-282242 GCF_002910315.2 Salvelinus sp. IW2-2015 | reverse complement strand
ATTTACACACTATTCTAAATAAAGGCACCTTCATGCATCCAAACTACATGTGTTGTGGGAGGCATTTTTGATATATTTATATTTATTTATTTAACTAGGCAAATCAGTTAATAACAAATTCTCATTCTACAATGAYGGCCAAACCCGGACGACGCTGGGCCAATTGTGCGCCGCCCTATGGGACTCCYAATCACAGCCGGATGTGATGCAGCCTGGATTSAAACCASGGACTGCAGTGRCGCCTCTGAGATGCAGGGCCTTAGACGGCTSCGCCACTYGGGAGCCCACTCATTCTCAGGGTCTTCGGTTACTCCTTTCCCTAAGAGCTGAGAGGAACACAGTCCTTAATAATTACCTCATTTGCATACATATTACATTCTTTAAATGGTTATTGGCTGTAAATAAAGTGAAAAAAGACATGAGTAGTGACATCATTTCACACGCACTTTGGTCCCTCCCCCTTGCTCAGAGAATGCATGCCTCAACCAATAGTTGCGTGCCAAGTCACGCACTGTGCCGTCTGGCACCAGATTTCTGTAACATACATGGTTAGCTGATACGTATAATCCCTATCCAGGCGATTTAAGATCTGGCAACGTCGGCGCAGAGGAACAGAACGTCCTCTGCATGTTTTCTACCCCCTCCCCTATATCAGAAGTAGATTTCCCCCAGTCTCACCCTTCCACCCCTAGACTGTGATTGATGTGGACGAACGCTGAAGGACGTCCTGCCTGTGTTCCAGGGGTGGGCTCAGACACCCAGGGCCCGGGGGGGAGACGCCGCAGTCTAAACCCAGGTTTGGGTCAGGGCCTAACAACACCAACAAACTGGGCCAAGGACGTCCAGTCATCCAACAGTACAATACCTACAAGTATGTAACGCAGCAATTAGAATATATGCAGCGCTTTTAAAATGGATGACATCAGTATGATGTATATAGTGTGTATTCTGTCTGAATAATGAGAGCTCAGTGTGTGAAGGAAAACAAAGAGGTTCTAATGTACAGTTGAAGTCGGAAGTTTACATACACCTTAGCCAAATACATTTAAACGCAGTTTTTCACAATTCCTGACATTTAATCCTAGTAAAAATTCCCTGTCTTAGGTCAGTTAGGATCACCACTTTATTTTAAGAATGTGAAATGTCAGAATAATAGTAGAGAGAATGATTTATTTCAGTTTTTATTTATTTAATCACATTCCCAGTGGGTCAGAAGTTTACATACACTCAATTAGTATTTCGTCGCATTGCTTTTAAATTGTTTAACTTGGGTCAAACGTTTTCGGGTAGCTTTCCACAAGCTTCCCACAATAACTTGGGTGAATTTTGGCCATTCCTCCTGACAGAGCTGGGTAACTGAGTCAGGTTTGTAGGCCTCCTTGCTCGCACACGCTTTTTCAGTTCTGCCCACACATTTTCTATAGGATTGAGGGCAGGGCTTTGCCACGGCCACTCCAATACCTTGACTTGTTTGTCCTTAAGCCATTTTGCCACAACTTTGGAAGTATGCTTGGGGTCATTGTCCATATGGAAGACCCATTGCAACCAAAGCTTTAACTTCCTGACTGATGTCTTGAGATGTTGCTTCAATATATCCACATAATTTCCCTGCTCATGAAACCATCTATTTTGTGAAGTGCACCAGTCCCTCCTGCTTCAAAGCACCCCCACAACATGATGCTGCTACCCCCGTGCTTCACGGTTGGGATGGTGTTCTTCGGCTTGCAAGCCTCCCCCTTTTTTCCTCAAACATAACGATGGTTATTATGGCCAAACAGTTCTATTTTTGTTTCCTCAGACCAGAGGACATTTCTCCAAATAGTACGATCTTCGTCCCCATGTGCAGTTGCAAACCGTAGTCTGGCTTTTTAATGGGGGTTTTGGAGCAGTGGCTTCTTCCTGGCTCAGCGGCCTTTCAGGTTATGTCGATATAGGACTCATTTTACTGTGGATATAGATATACTTTGTACCCGTTTCCCCCAGCATCTTCACAAGGTCCTTTGCTGTTCTGGGATTGATTTGCACTTTTCGCACCAAAGTACGTTCATCTCTAGGAGACAGAACGCGTCTCCTTCCTGAGTGGTATTGATGGCTGCGTGGTCCCATTGTGTTTATAATTGCGTACTATTGTTTGTACAGATGAACGTGGTACCTTAAGGTGTTTGGAAATTGCTCCCAAGAATGAACCAGACTTGTGGAGGTCTACAATTTTTTTTTTCTGAGGTCTTGGCTGATTTCTTTTGATTTTCCCATGAAGTCAACAAAGAGGCACTGAGTTTGAAGGTAGGCCTTGAATTACATCCACAGGTTCACCTCCAACTGACTCAAATTATGTCAATTAGAAGCTTCTAAAGCCATGACATCATTTTCTGGAATTTTCCAAGCTGTTTAAAGGCACAGTCAACTTAGTGTATGTAAACTTCTGACCCACTGGAATTGTGATACAGTGAATTATAAGTGAAATAATCTGTCTGTAAACAATTGTTGGAAAAATTACTTGGTCATGCACAAAGTAGATGTCCAACCAGACTGCCAAAACTATAGTTTGTTAACAAGACATTTGTGAAGTGGTTGAAATTATAAATTTTTTGACTCCAACCTAAGTGTATGTAAACTTCCGACTTCAACTGTATTACATGCATTCTGTTTGAGACAAGGCTAACACATAAGACATACAAGATGTTTTCCCCTAAAACAGAGAGGTTTTCGTGGCTGAAGGGGGAGATGTCCTCAGCATATGGGAAAATGTCCAGACATGTCCAGACATCAAGACACCAATGTCCAGACATCAAGACACCAATTTCCAGACATCAATACAGCCGCTGAATATGAAGAGCTGAATATGAAGAGACAGACGTAGGCAGGGAAAAACAACAGTACACACATTTTTTTCCCACTTCTCTTTTCAGTTAGTTTATTTTTTTCAATTGCGTAATAAAAAAAACAAAAAGCAAATTGATGACCAACCACAAATTCTACAGCTCATCATCTGTGCACCTTCTGGCTGGTAGACTAGCTTGCCTCGCCTGAGTAACCACGCCAACACCTCCCATCTCATTCTGTCTCCCTCGTTCCAATGTCAATGACATGCAAATAGAGGTGCGTTGCATTCAATAGTCGGGGTACGTCACGTGACCTAAAGGTCAAGTGTCAGACGGCGCCGGGAGGCCCAGTGTCACARATGAGGAAGAWCCCCGGTGTGTTTCAATGAGTCACGCCATTTGCATATGGAACCGGAATCGGCCAATAGCACTACAGCGTTGCTTTCAATCTAAAATAATCACAGTAATACCACACTTACCAGGCAAGAGATCATCGGTATCACAATGGATTCAGTCACTTAAAATCAAAACCCATTGATAAAATACAAACTAAAATGAACATTTTAAATAAAAACCTCAAATAAAATAAATAAAATCAGCTCATAGGCATGCGCACACTTAGACGGATGGGTTTATAGATCTCCCAACTCATTATATACGTTTCAATTCAAGACCCTCCTATTGACTTGGGTGTGTGACTACCTTAAAGATTAGGATTCTTGATGCAAGACAGAAACAAAAATAACACAAAACTTCCCAGAGATTCAATTCAATGAGAAATCAGGAACAAGTAACACTAGTAGTCGTAGGACTGACAGACTGTCCCAGACAGAGCAGTTCATTCAACATGACCTGAAGCCATAGGAAGAAGACATAGAAAGGCCACCTTCCTATCCACACAACCCTATACAACCCTATACAACCCTATAGCTAATCATCATGGGTGCGTCCCATAAATATCTCCTTTCTCCTGAAGTGTAGACTCGTTCACTACCTCCCGCAATCTAAAAGCATTGGATTGGTGGATGTACGGGCTAGAACATAGTTCTTATACCAGTCACTTCCTTTCAAATCAGTGAAGGGAAGTGAACAAGTGCACACTTTGGGAGGAATTATATTTAATTAGGAAGTAGCCATAGTCACTGTTTGCACCATGCCCCMTGAGCGCTCGCTCTGTTTTCTTAAATACTGGTAATTACTGTACAGTGGATTACATACAGCCCATCAAATGATAGAATGATGAGTGGGTTGGTATATACGTCAATATCGTGGTAAACACATTTGCAGAAGCCAGAATAATGCGAATCACATACTAGCTACCTACATTATATCATAAAAAAAAATCTGTAAAATAACACAGATTAAAAGATTTCATCATTATACAGATATAACGACTTKYAAAATGGCTGCTTGAACAGGAGACCATTTGAAGAAGGATTTTATCATGCTTGTTTCTTCCTCCTCTTAAAGGAGCTACATTTCATTTTGCAAGAAATAATAAACTCAAATTCGGTCACTCCGTCTCAGCAAGCACTCAACCTCCCAGCCTTCATTTTAAAAAACAGGACACAACTACATAAATGTATTATTATAGTTGACAAGGCCACTAGTCTGACTGACTTCAAACCAACCACGTCTATGATTCTTCCTTCTAGCCAAACCTTCCCTCTTAAGTCTAGTCAACCAACACCTCAAACCTTCCCTCTCAGTTTAGTCAACCAACACCTCAAACCTTCCCTCTCAGTCTAGTCAACCAACTCCTCAAACCTTCCCCAGTCTAGTCAACCAACTCCCCAAACCTTCCCTCTTAGTCTAGTCAACCAACCCCCAAACCTTCCCTCTTAGTCTAGTCAACCAACTCCTCAAACCTTCCTCTTAGTTCTAGACAACCAACTCCTCAAACCTTCCCTCTTAGTCTAGTCAACAACTCCTCAAACCTTCCTCTCTAGTCTTAGTCAACCAACTCCTCAAACCTTCCCTCAGTCTAGTCAACCAACTCCCCAAACCTTCCTCTTAGTCTAGTCAACCAACTCCTCAAAACCTTCCCTCTAGTCTAGTCAACCACCCTCAAACCTTCCCTCTTAGTCTAGCAACCAACCCCTCAAACCTTCCCTCAGTCTAGTCAACCAACAACTCAAACCTTCCTCTTAGTCTAGTCACACAACTCCTCAAACTTCCCTCAGTCTAGTCAACAACTCCTCAAACCTTCCCTCCAGTCTAGTCAACCAACACTTCAAACCTTCCCCTCTTAGTCTAGTCAACCAACCCCTCAAACCTTCCCTCTTAGTCTAGTCAACAACTCCTCAAACCTTCCTCTTAGTCTAGTCAACCAACTCCCCAAACCTTCCTCAGTCTAGTCACAACTCCTCAAACCTTCCCTCTTAGTCTAGTCAACCACTCCTCAAACCTTCCCTCTTAGTCTAGTCAACCAACTCCTCAAACCTTTCCCTCTTAGTCTAGTCAACCAACCCTCAAACCTTCCCTCTTAGTCTAGTCAACCAACTCCTCAAAACCTTCCCTCTTAGTCTAGTCAACCACACCCAAACCTTCCCTCTTAGTCTAGTCAACCAACTCCTCAAACCTTCCCTCTTAGCTAGTTCACCAACTCCCCCAAACCTTCCCTCTTAGTCTAGTCAACCAACCCCTCAAACCTTCCTCAGTCTAGTCAACCAACACCTCAAACCTTCCCTCAGTCTAGTCAACCACCTCCTCAAACCTTCCCTCTTAGTCTAGTCAACCAACTCCTCAAACCTTCCCTCTTAGTCTAGTCAACCAACCCCTAAACCTTCCCTCAGTCTAGCAACCAACTCCTCAAATCTTCCCTCTTAGTCTAGTCAACCAACCCCTCAAACCTTCCCTCAGTCTAGTCAACCAACACCTCAAACCTTCCCTCTTAGTCTAGTCAACCAACACCCAAACCTTCCCTCTTAGTCTAGTCAACAACTCCTCAAACCTTCCCCTCTTAGTCTAGTCAACCAACACCTCAAACCTTCCCTCTTAGTCTAGTCAACCAACTCCCTCAATCTTCCCTCTTAGTCTAGTCAAACCAACCCTCAAACCTTCCCTCAGTCTAGTCAACCAACACCTCAAACCTTCCCTCTTAGTCTAGTCAACCAACACCCCAAACCTTCCCTCTTAGTCTAGTCAACCAACTCCTCCAAACCTTCCCTCTTAGTCTAGTCAACCAACTCCTCAAACCTTCCCTCTTAGTCTAGTCAACCAAACTCCTCAAATCTTCCCTCTTAGTCTAGTCAACCAAACCCCTCAAACCTTCCCTCTTAGTCTAGTCAACCAACCCCTCAAACCTTCCCTCAGTCTAGTCAACCAACTCCTCAAACCTATTGAGGAACCTTTAATGCTAGTACCCATTACCACGGTGAAAATGTATTTGTATTTGATATTTTTGACTTTTAAAGCAAATAATCACCTTAAAACCATTTAAAACAAATCAAACCTGTGCAACAGGTCAGCCCTAAAATATCCATAATCATACATATTTAAACCTGATTTAAAAGAAATAATATAAAATAATATAATAATATTAATACAGAAGGTAACAAAAGCATGGACAGAGGAATTAAAACCCCTCCCAAAAGGACAATGACAAAGAAGCCTCAACAAAGTAGTTGCTTGATGCTTCTCCCCCCAAGTCCTCAAGTCTCCCCCCACGACAGACCCAGTGTGCCCTCTCTGTCAGGGGCCTGACTGGGTTAGCCTGGGTTGGAGGAGGGTTGGCCTGTGTGTGTCTTGCAGCCAGCCCACTTGAGTCTTCTTTCCAGTAATGTTAGCCATCTGTCAGCCAGCCAAAACAGGCCAGCAGGCCAGACCCAGTTGTCCAGTGTCTCAGCCACACAAAGGGCATCTGGCAGGGGACTAAAGCAGGCCTGTCCATGTTGCCTGGGGGGTTGGAGGGGTCGCCTGGGGGGAGGGAGGCAGGCAGGCAGGCCTGGGAAGAGAGGGAGGCAGGCCTGGAAGAGAGGAGGCAGCCTGGGAAGAGAGGGAGGCAGGCCTGGGAAGAGAGGGAGGCAGGCCTGGGAAGAGAGGGAGGCAGGCCTGGGGGGGAGGGAGCAGGCAGCCTGGAGGAGGGAGGCAGCAGGCCTGGGGAGGAGGGAGGCAGGCAGGCCTGGGGGGAGGAGGCAGGCAGGCCTGGGGGGGAGGGAGGCAGAGGTCGCCTGGGGAGAGAGGAGTCGCCTGGCAAGAGAGGTCGCCTGGCAAGAGAGAGTCGCCTGGGCAGAGAGGGTCGCCTGGGCAGAGAGGGTCGCTGGGCAGAGGGGTCGCCTGGGCAGAGAGGGTCGCCTGGCAAGAGAGAGTCGCCTGGGCAGAGAGGGTCGCCTGGGCAGAGAGGTCGCCTGGCAAGAGAAGTCGCCTGGGCAGAGAGGGTCGCCTGGGCAGAGAGGGTCGCCTGGGCAGAGAGGGGCGCCTGGTGAGGGACAAACTAGAGGGAGGCATGCTCCCCCAGCCACATAGACCCCAGGGTGGAAGGGGAGGAGAGACAGAGGAAACAGATAGGAGGGCGGGTAGTTGGCAAACAAGCACAAAAGAGATAGAGAATGAAATGTCCCTCTGGACACCGCCTTCTCTTTTTATCCTCTGAGGAGACCCTCTGTTCCCCAGAGACGGCTGTTACCCGACCCTGTACCCACACACCCCTCTCCTCTACGCGCCTCACAAACACTCTTTGTCCTCCTCCCGTCTCGTYGGAACAGGCAGCATGGCCAGTGGCCGGTCTTTTTAGTTGTGTGTGTAGTGTTTGACTTGTTTATGCATGGTTTCACATGTTTCTGTCTTGTCTCATCCCCAAACCGTAACCTAAACCCTTTCGGMCCCAGATAAATCCACTCCCGGTATGGTCCCATGCCTCCTAGCTATTAACCCAGTTAAGGCCTCCCTATGTCAGACAACTGGACCTTTTTATTTGATTTAACCAGGTCRTCTTATTGAGATAAAATGTATTTTTCAAGAGAGACCTGAAGACCTGTGAGCCTAGGTCCAGTCCTGGGCCCTGGGTGGCTAGGCGGTGGTGAGCTTCTGAATGGTTCTGTTGTAGTACTGTGTGGTGAGGGCCTCCAGAGGGGTCCAGTGGTGGGCACGGAGCTCAATGACCTCCATGAGGAGGGAGCGGGTCAGCTGGGACTCAGCCGGACACAGCATCTTGTCCCTGGCTGTGGCAAGGAGCTCAGTCATCATCTCTGGAAGCTGCTCCTCCAGGAGATGACCTGTGGACTGCAGCTGGAGGAGAGGAGGAGGAAGAGAGGGGAGGAGGGGGGTTAGGGTTACATCTAGACGTCTGAATATAGGCTAGTCAGAGACGGGTCGTGGCTAGCGTCAGAGTGGGGTGGTGTGTCTGAGAGGGACTGTGGCTGCTCAGAGTGGAGCTGGTAGTCTGAGACGGGTTGGCTAGTCACAGAGTGGGGTGGTGCTGTCAGAGACTGGTTGGCTAGTTCAGTAGCGGGTTGGCAATAGGCTTCAGAGTGTGGGGGTGTGTCTGTCAGAATGAGGTTGGCTAGCTTCAGAGTGGGGGGTGTCTGAGAGACTGGTTGGCTAGCTTCAGAGTGGGGGTGTTGTCAGAGACGGGTTGGCTAGCTTCAGAGTGGGGGGTGTGTCTGAGAGACTGGTTGGCTAGCTTCAGAGTGGGGGGTGTTCTGAGAGACTGGTTGGCTAGCTTCAGAGTGGGGGGTGTGTCTGAGAGACTGGTTGGCTAGCTTCAGAGTGGGGGGTGTACTGAGAGACTGGTTGGTAGCTGGTCAGAGGTGGGGTGTGTCTGTAGAGACGGGTTGGCAGCTTCAGAGTGGGGGGTGTGTCTGAGAGACTGGTTGGCTAGCTTCAGAGTGGGGGTGGTGTCTGAGAGAACTGGGTTGGGCTAGCTTCAGAGTGGGGGGTGGTCTGAGAGACTGGTTGGCTAGCTTCAGAGTGGGGTGTGTCTGAGAGACTGGTTGGCTAGCTTCAGAGTGGGGTGTGTGCTGAGAGATGGTGGCTAGCTTCAGAGTGGGGGGGGGGGGCTGTTCAGACTGAAAAGGATGGTTGGCTAGCTTCAGAGTGGGGGGTGTGTTGAAGAGGGGTGGGCTAGCTTCAGAGTGTGGGGGTGTGGACGAGAGATGGTTTGGCTAGAACTTCAGAGTGGGGGGTGGGGGGTGGTGACTAAGGATGTCTGAGCTGGCTGGTAGCTTCAGAGTGGGTGTGTCTAGAGAGACTGGTTGGCTAGCTTCAGAGTGGGGGGGGTGATCTGAGAGACTGTTGGTCTAGCTTCCAGAGTGGGGGTGTCTGTCAGAGAGACGTGGTTATGTAGGGCGTTCGAGGGGTGTTGAGAGACGTGGTTGGCTAGCTTCAGAGTGGGGTTATCTGTCCAGAGACTGGTATAGCTGGCTTCAGAGTGGGGTGTCTGTCAGAGACAGGTTGGCTAGCTTCCGAAGTTGGTGTCTGTCTAAGGGACGGGGCTGGTTGGCTAGCTCATCCGATGGGGTGTGTCTGAGTTGTGAAAGGTTAGGGCACGCTCTTAAACATAGGTTGCTGTCACGGAAGGATGGACAGTCCATTATAGAAACCTTGGCCTGTCTGTCCGAGTCCGGTTAATATTCTCAAATTCCCCCCAAAAACAATTAGTGATTAGCTCCACATAGCAGACGTTCCTAGAGCTGGCCTGACAGGTCACCTTCCCTGCTCTGCCCTCGTGCTCTCTCTTTTCTCTGCCTTGAAGCAGAGCCCTCCCCCAGCCCTCCTCCCCTCCCCAAGCCCTCCTTCCCTCCCCTCCCCAGCCTTCCTCTCCTCTCCCCGCCCTCCTTCCAAGGCCTTCCTCTCCTCCCAGCCCTCCCTCCAAGCCTCCTGTCTCCTCCCCAGCCCTCCTCTCATCTCCTCTCTCCTCTCCTCCCCGAAACCCCGCCTCTCCTCTCCTCCTCTCTCTCCCCCCCTCCTCTCCTCCCCCAGACGCCTTCCTCTCCTCCTCCCTCCTACCTGGCGCTCATCCTCCCTCTCCTCTCGTCAGCCCTCCTCAGCTCTTCCTCTCGCTCCTCTCCTCTCCTCCCCAAGCCTCCTCTCCTCTCGTCCCCAGCCTCCTCTGATCTCCATCCCAGGCTCCAGGCTCTAGTCTCTAGTCTGCAAACTAGTTTCAGACTCTGTTCTTAGCCTCTACACCTACCTCAGTGTCACTCTCATAATTCATGCTGAGACAGAAAGATTCCTTCACTACATCCAGACAGACAACAGCCTGACTATAACTGTCTGGCTGAAAGGTGTTCTGAGCGTCACAGGGACAGAATAGATAGAATATGAATAGTATACATGTGTAGGTACTGCGTCCTATCATGTGCCTGACGGGCTCTCTGTCGCTACGGCCTCTCTGTCTAGGGCTCTCTCTGATCCCTTCTACGCCTCTCTGTCCTACTGCCTCTCTGTCCTACTGCCTCTCTGTCCTACTGCCTCTCTGTCCTACTGCCTCTCTGTCCATTAATATACAAAGGACCGATGTGTACTGTAAGAGGCTTCAGTGAAGATGGGAGTGTGTTGACGTACAGGACAGAAAAGATAGAATATGAAGTGTACATACCTCCATAGAACAGCAGAGGACTGCATCCTCCTTAACCTCGGGAGACTGCAGCAGCTGCAACAGATGATGAGAGATGTCTCTATAGAGATACAGTATCTGTTTATTCTTTATTTATGTCTACAGCTCAGAATAAAGCAGTCATGCAGAGTGGCAGAAGTTACAAATATACACCCATAGCAGAGATGGGTACTGTACTGTATGTATGACGAGTACCGTCTTTCTGTTTGTGAGGTCGAATGACAATGAGAGGAAAAACAAAGAGAGACACAGAGAGACCTGGCTCTCAAGATAAGACAGGCTATGTGCACACTGCCCACAAAATGAGATGGAAACTGAGCTGCACTTCCTAATCCTGCCAATTGTATCACCAGAGACATACAGTACCAGTCAAAAGTTTGGACACACCTACTCATTCAAGGGTCTTTATTTTGACTATTTTCTACATTGTAGAATAATAGCGAAGACATCAAAACTATGGAAATAACACATATGGAATCTTGTAGTAAACAAAAAAGTGTTAAACAAATCAAAATATATTTTATATTTCAGATTCTTCAAAGTAGCCACCCTTTGCTTGATGACAGCTTTGCACACTCTTTGCGTTCTCTCAACCAGCTTCACCTGGCATGCTTTTCCAACAGTCTTGAAGGAGTTCCCATATCTGTGTCTCACAAAGACATGGCGATTGGAATCAAAAATCTCAACTTTGGACCCATCGCTCGTGTTTCTTGGATCAAGCAAGTCTCTTCTTCTTATCGGTGTCCTTTAGTAGTGGTTTCTTTGCAGCAATTCAACCATGAAGACCTGATTCACACAGTCTCAACTGAACAGTTGATGTGGAGATGTGTCCGTTACTTGAACTCTGTGAAGCATTTATTTGGGCTGTAATTTCTGAGGCTGCTAACTCTAATGAACGTATCCTCTGCAGCAGAGGTAACTCTGGGTCTTCCAGTTGATGGTGTTTGCGACTGCACTTGAAGAAACTTGAAAAGTTCTTGACATTTTCTGCATTAACTGACCTTCATGTCTTAAAGTAATGATGGACTGTCGTTTCTTTTTGCTTATTTGCGCTGTTCTTGCCATAATATGGACTTGGTATTTTATCAAATAGGGCTATCTTCTGTATTCCATCCCTACTTTGTCACAACACAACTGATTAGCTTAAGGAAAGAAATTCCACAAATGAACAAGGCTGGTTGAGAGGTTGAGAGAATGCTGGTTGAGAGAATGCCAAGAGTGTGCAAAGCTGTCATCAAGGCAAAGAGTGGCTATTTTGAAGAACCTTTGTTTAACACTTTTTTGGTTACTTCATGATTCCATATGTGTTATTTCATAGTTTTGATGTCTTCACTATTAAAACCCTTGAATGAGTAGGTGTGTCCAAACTTTTGACTGGTACTGTATATCCCTCAGATTACACAGACCCACAAACAAATCCAATTTTAATAAACTCCCATATCTACTGGGTGAAATACCAGTGTGCCATCACAACAGCAAGATTTGTGACCTGTTGCCACAAGAAAAGGGCAACCAGTGAAGAACAAACACCATTGTAAATACAACCCATATTTATGTTGATTTATTTTCCCTTTTGTACTTTAACTATTTGCACATTATTACAACACCGTATATAGCCATAATATGACATTTGAAATGTCTCTATTCTTTTGGAACTTCTGTGAGCGTAATGTTTACTATTCATTGTATATGTGTATTTATTATGGATCCCCATTAGTGTATGTGTGTGTATAGTGAGAATACACAGTCCCTGCTGTTCCATAAGGTATATTTTTTTCTTAAAAATATATATTTTTTAATCTGATTCTACCGCTTGCATTTGTTGCTGGCATGTCATGCCTAAGTTTGCTAAGTAGTTGGCAATATCAGTCGGTTTTGTAATGTATGAGCCATCTGATTCAATGAATGATGGAGCTGAGTTTGCCTTTTTTCCCAAAAAATGTAATTGAAGCTGCTCCAAAGCTTTTTACTATCATTCTTTATGTCATTTATCTTTGTTTCATAGGGTAGTTTCTTCTTTTTATTCAGTTTAGTCACATGGTTTCTCAATTTGCAGTACGTTTGCCAATCAGTTGCGCTGCCAGACTTATTTGCCATTCCTTTTGCCTCATCCCTCTCAACCATATCATTTTTCAATTCCTCATCAATCCACAGGGATTTAACAGTTTTTACAGTCATTTTCTTAAATGGTGCATGCTTATTAGTAAATGGAATAAGCAATTTCATAAATGTGTTAAGTGCAGCGTCTGCTTGTTCCTCATTACACACCATGGACCAACAAGTATTCTTTACATCAACACCATAGGAATCACTACAAAACTTATTGCATGACCTGTAATACACTGTATTAGGCCCAGCCTTTGGAACTTTGGTTTTCCTAGATATGGCTACTGTGATCACTACATCTGATGGATCTGGATACTGCTTTAAAACACATTTCTGCAGCATTAGTAAAGATGTGATCAATACATGTGATCAATACATGATTTCATTCCTGTGCTGTTTGTAACTACCCTGGTAGGTTGACTGACAACCTGATCCAGGTTGCAGGCACTGGTTAGAGTTTGAAGTTTTTTCCTGAGTCCGCAGCTTGATGAAAGCCAGTCAATATTTAAATCACCCAGAAAATATACCTCTGTTGATATCACATACATTATCAAGCATTTCACACATATTATCCAGATACTGACTGTTAGCAGTTGGTGGTCTATAGGAGCTTCCCACCAGAATGGGCTTTAGGTGAGGCAGATGAACCTTACGTCAACAGTATTTAACATGAGATCCTCTCTAAGCTTACAGGAATGTGATTCTGAATATAAACAGCAACACCACCACTGGCATTTATTTTCTGTAAATGTTATAACCTTGTATTGCTACCACTGTATCAAAGGTATTGTCTAATTGAGTTTCAGAGATAGTCAGGATATTAATGTGATCTGTTACAAGCAAGTTATACATTTCATGAACCTTGTTCCTTAAGCTACATATGTTGACGTGGGCTATTATGAGCACTTTTCTGTGCTGCTTGCTTGTTTTCATTGCTTTACTGGGAAGCTTAGCAGAAGTAGATATTATCATGCTATTTATGTTAGTTCGTGCAGGATGATCTGCACACAGTAGACTTCCTACTAGAGCACACCGCCTCAGTGCTAACAGCATAAATCTGGTTCATAGACACATGATTGCTGCATACAATAGCTGTAGGATCAGCAGAGGCATTCAGGGCAGTTAGAGGGACATACATTAGGTTACTTACATTGTGTCTACCAACGCCCCTGGGATAATGTACATTTGCTGAAGCATTATGACAACTCAGCGACACAATGGTAGGGATTAGCTGAGCTGGGCTTGGGTCATTGATAATTCATTTTCTCAACGCAGCCTTATAATGCTGTGAAAGGATCCAGGAACCCAAATGATTTGGGTGGATCCCATCCTCCTTATAAAACGTGTTTTGTTTCAAAAAGGTATCGAAATTGTCAACAAAAGTTACACACATTGAGCTGCAATAATCACCTGGCCAGTTGTGAAGAGAAATAATCATTCAGAGAGGACACGGGGCCAGATATGATCAGAGGGCACGGGGCCAGATATGATCAGAGAGGACACAGGGCCAGATATGATCAGAGAGGGCACAGGGCCAGATATGATCAGAGAGGACACAGGGCCAGATATGATCAGAGAGGGCACAAGGGCCAGATATGATTCAGAGGGCAACAGGGTTCCAGTATGATCAGAGAGGACAACAGGGCCAGATATGATCAGAGGGCACCAGGGCCCAGATATGATCAGAGGGCACAGGGCAAGATATGATCAGAGGGCACAGGGCAGAATATGATCAGAGAGGACACGGGGCCAGATTATGAATCAGAGAGGACACGGGGCAGAATATGATCAGAGAGGACACGGGGCCAGATATGATCAGAGAGGGCACGGGGCCAGATATGATCAGAAGGACACAGGGCCAGATATGATCAGAGAGGACACAGGGCCAGATATGATCAGAGAGGAGGGCAGTCGGGGCGCAGATATGATCAGAGAGGGCACGGGGCCAGAATATGATCAGAGAGGGCACGGGGCAGATTATGATCAGAGAGGGCACAGGGCCAGATATGAATCAGAGAGGTCACAGGGCCAGATATGATCAGAGAGGGACAAGCAGGGCCAGATATGATCAGAGAGGGCACAGGGCCAGAATGTCAGAGAGGCAAGGCAGATATGATCAGAGAGGACACAGGCGCAGATATGATCAGAGAGGAACAGGGCAGAATATGATCAGAGAGGGCACAAGGCCAGATATGATCAGAGGGCACAGGGCAGATATGATCAGAGGGCACAGGGCAGATATGATCAGAGGGCACAGGGCCAGATATGTCAGAGAGGGCAGAGGGCTAGATATGATCAAGCAGGGCACAGGGCCAGATATGATCCAGAGGGCACAGGGCCAGATATGATTCAAGAGAGAGGAACACGGGGCCAGATATGATCAGAGAGGACACGGGGCAGATAATGATCAGAGAGGACACGGGGCCAGATATGATAGAGAGGACACGGGCCAAGATATTGATCAGAGGGCACAGGGCCAGATATGATCAGAGGGAGACAGGGCCAGATATATCAGAAGGGCAAGGGCCAGATATGATCAGAGGCACGGGGCCTAGATATGATCAGAGAAGGACACGGGGCCAGATATGATCAGAGAAGGACACGGGGCTCAGATATGATCAGAAGAGGCACGGGGCAGGATATGATAGAGAGGCAGGGCAGATATGACAGAGAGGGCACGGGGCAGATATGATCAGAGAGGACACAGGGCCAGATAGGGGTGATCAGAGAGGACAAAGGGCCAGATATGATCAGAGAGGACACGGGGCCAGATATGGATCAAGAGGGGGCCAGGGCCAAGATATGATCAGAGAGGGCACGGGGCAGATATGATCAGAGAGGGCACAGGGCCAGATATGATCAGAGAGGTCACAGGGCCAGATATGATCAGAAGAGGGCACAGGGCCAAGATATGATGCAGAGAGGGCAAGGGCCAGATATGATCAGAGGTCAGGGCAGATAGATCAGGGGACACAGGGCCAGATATGATCAGAGAGGGCACAGGGCCAGATATGAATCAAGAGAGGGCACAGGGCCAGAATTTGATGGGTCTTAATATTAGTGTCTATCAGAGAGTCAGTCCAGCTCTTTAAATCCAGTTTCAACTGTTCAGAGCTGCCCCTTTATAATGTCATTAAAACCCATGGACTACGATAGCATTGATGTTCATGTCCTGGAGTATGCATTCGGGAGCAGCTTAGTAATGTCATTTACTCAAGCTCCGGGGTAGGACATTGTTTCTGCCCAGGAACTGTCACATTCTTACCATGGAGCTGCCCAAAATCATGGCTGGCGAGAAATGAATTAGAAATCCACCACACTCCCACGCTTCACAGATTGGTGCTGGCCTCCACGGCTCGTGACATGCAACCAATCGTTGATTGTCATGCTCCTCTTGCTGTGCTCCTTCGACTCCGCTATTCAGATGGGGGAGGAGAGGCAGGAAATGGCTCCCCTGGCGAACGAACTCCGGGCAACACCGGCCAGGCGGTGCGAACGCCATCCAGGCACCGGCGTAGAAAAGGTCAACATTTCCTCAGTTTCTTACGTAAGGCTGGCGACCTGTGTGATCAAGGAAGCCACATCAAAAGCCTAATAATCCTCGGCAAGCAAACAATTGCCACACTGGAACTCAGTGATCCAGTTTGTACTGAAACAAAGCGTAGTAGATACAGCTTCTACAGCTTTCTACAGCCTCTCCAGCGCAATTGGAAAACTCATCTCTGACTAACTTCATTAGCTTGATGGCTAACGTTAGCAGTTGATGGCTAACGCTACTTGCTTTGGCAATGTAGACATATGTGTCCCATGCCAATAAAGCCCTTTCAATTGAATTGAGAGAGAAAGAGCGAGATGTGAAAGCTTGGCTACCTAACAGCTCAGTCCAAACAGAATAGGGTTGTAAATCCAGGCAGGTCCAAACTAAGGTTGGGCGGTAGCTACCGAATGGCATATTTGGTGAGTTTGGAAATTTTACGAGCAAATGTGAATGAGAGATGTTGTGCAAATGAACACAGTATTGACGCATGTAGTTCTGGCTCTCCAGCAGCATGTCTACATGCTGTGTCTGTGTGTAGTCTGGAGTCACTAGGAGAAGATTGGGGGRAAAAAACGCAAGGAAATCAAGAWGGCAGCGGCTGTWATACAAAAAACGAATCCAAAAGGGCTTTGCCTTCAACACTGTAGACGACTACCGCCACCTTATTCATTCAGCCACTTAGTTACAGCAAGGTAGACTAGGTTTTACTTCAGAATTCTGCATTTTACACACCAACAACAACAAATGACACAATGCATAAGAWATATCTTGCTGCCTTTTTGTAAACACAGATCTAAAAATGCTTCATATTTYGTAATTTCTGCTCAGCATTAGAATCACTTTGTTCATTTGCACAACATCTCTCATTCACATTCGCTTGTAAAATTTCCAAACTGCATCAAAGCAGGGACCGAGAGACTGAAAAACAGCTTCTATCTCAAGGCCATCAGACTGTTAATAAACAGCCATCACTAACATTGAGTGGCTGCTGCCAACATACTGACTCATCTCTAGCCACTTTAATAATGAAAAAATKTAGGTAATAAATGTATCACTAGCCACTTTAAACAATGCCACTTTATATAATGTTTACATACCCTACATTACACATCTCATATGTATATACTGTACTCTATACCATCTACTGCATCTTGCCTATGCCGTTCGGCCAT
>NW_019943188.1:252039-261038 GCF_002910315.2 Salvelinus sp. IW2-2015 | reverse complement strand
GTTGCCATCGCTAATCCATATATTTTTATGTACATATTCTCATTCGCGCCTTTAGTGTGTATAAGGTAGTTGTGAAATTGTTAGATTACTTGTTAGATATTACTGCACGGTCAAAACTAGAAGCACAAGCATTTCGCTACACTTGCATTAACATCTGCTAACCATGTGTATGTGACCAATAACATCTGCTAACCATGTGTATGTGACCCATAACATCTGCTAACCATGTGTATGTGACCAATAAATCTGCTAACACATGTGTATGTGACCATAACATCTGCTAACCATGTGTAATGTGACCAATAACATCTGCTAACCATGTGTATGTGACCAAAACATCTGCTAACCATGTGTATGTGACAATAACATTGCTATCCATGTGTATGTGACCAATTTAACAATCTGCTAACCATGTGTATGTGACGCAATAACATCTGCTAACCATGTGTATGTGACCATTAACATCTGCTAACCGTTGTGTATGTGACCATTAACATCTGCTAACCGTGTGTATGTGACAATTAACATCTGCTAACCATGTGTATGTGACAATAACATCTGCTAACCATGTGTATGTGACCAATAACATCTGCTAACTGTGTGTATGTAAGACAATAACATCTGCTAACGCGTGTGTATGTGACCATTAACATTCTGCTAACCGTGTGTATGTGACCATAACATCTTGGCTAACCGTGTGTATGTGACCATTTTAACATCTGCATAACCGTGTGTATGTGACCAAGTAACATCTGCTAACCATGTGTGTAATCGGTGGACCAATAACATCTGCTAAAATGTGTATGTGACCATTAACATCGCTAACCGTGTTATGTGACCATTAACATCTGCTACCATGTGTATGTGACCATTACATCTGCCATGTGACCATTAACATCTGCTAACCATGTGTTAGTGACGCAATAACATCTGCTAACCATGTGTATGTGACCAAATAACATCTGCTAACCCATGTGTATGTGACCATTTAACATCAGAAATATGATGGACATGTTGTCGTTTTTGCAACAAAAAACAATCCTTTGATCTTTTTCATTGTACGCTCATTTATTTATGTGGCTGCCAGCCAAATCGCATTTCTGTTGTCTTCTGATGAAAAATGAAGCTTTTTATGTCAAATGTGTTGCACTAATGTATTTTCCTGTGCAGGAAAACTAGAGTTGCACGTCCTGATCACTCCTATTAAAGCAGAAAACACTTGACGTTCCATGAAATAATGCGACCCTGTCAATACACACTTTCTCCTTTCTCCTGCTATTAACAACAAACACGTGACCGGCTTACAACTGGTGCTGGGGAACTAAGTGAGCTTCATCATGTAAAATAATGTGACGGGTGAACACAATCTGCTTTATCTCCTAACGCATTGCAGAAAGTTGACTGCAGGTATTTAATAAAATAAAAAAATATGTTCAAAATTTTAAAATGATTAAAAACTTAAGAGATAGTCTCAATGGTATTGAAAAACCATCCCAAACATAAAACCTCATTTGATATGTTTAACACTCCCCTGGTCACTACATGATTGCCTGCCGCCACCCATAGCTCTGATGTCGTCACCATTATTCTAGGTTCTTCAAAGGATGCAACTTGTGATGAATGTAGCATACATTTCCAAATATCCCTGTATACGGTACAGTATACGGTAAAGTTAACGGTACAGTATACGGTAAATATAGGTACAATATACGGTAACAGTATACGGTATACATGGTACAATATGGTACATATGGTAAGTATATGGTACAAGTATATGGTAAGTTATGGTCTTCCTCGAGTCTTCTTGGGTATGACGCCTACAAGCTTGGCACCCTGTATTTGTGAGTTTCTCTAATTATTCTCCACAGATCCTCTCAAGCTCTGTCAGGTTGGATGGGAAGCGTTGCTGCACAGCTATTTTCAGGTCTCTTCCAGGATGTTAGATCGGGTTCAAGTACGGGCTCTAGCTGGGTCACTCAAGGACATTCAGAGACTTGTCCGAAGCCACTCCTGCGTTGTCTTGGCTGTGTGCGTAGGGTTCATTGTCCTATTGGAGGATGAACCTTCGCCCCAATCTGAGTCCTGAGCAGGTTTTTCATCAGGATCTCTCTGTACTTTGTTCCGTTCATCTTTCCCTCGACCTGACTAGTCTCCCAGTCCCTCCCGCTGAAAAACATCCTACAGCATGATGCTGCCACCACTATGTTTCACCGTAGGGATGGTTGCCAGGTTCCTCCAGACGTGACGCTTGCATTCAGGCAAAGTTATGGGTTCATCAGAAACAGAGATCTTGTTTCTCATCGTCCAGAGTCCTTTTTAATTTATTATTTTTGTTATATTTCTTTTATTATAATTTTATTTGTTTTTTTTTTTTTTTTTATATTTTTTTTTATATATTTTATTTTTATTTAGAATTTTTTATTATTTATTTTTTTATTAATATTGTTTATTTACTTTTTTTATTTTTTTTTATTTTTTTTTTTTAATTTTATTTTTTTTATTAAAAATTTATTATTTTTTTTTAATTTTTTTATATATTCTAATTTCTTTTAAATTTTAAAATATGTAATTATTTAAAGTGTAATTTTATTTATTATAATTATTTATAATTTATTTTAATATTTTTTTTATTTTTTTAGTTAGAATACTTTTAAATTTTTATATTTAAATAAATTTATTTATAATAATTATTAATTTTATAATTTAGTATTTTTTGTATTATATATATTATTTATATTATTTTTTTTCTAATTTTTTTAGTTTTATATTTTTATTTATTTTAATTTTTTTTTAGTTTTATGTTTATTTATTATAATTTTTTATGTTTTTTTTATTTTTTTTATTTATGTATTTTTTAAATTTATATTAAACTATTATTTGTTTAAGTATGTTTGTAAATTATATGATTATTTTTATTTATTATTTTTTTTTTTTACTTTATATTTATTTAGATTTATTATTAATTTATAAGTTTTTATTGAAGGTTTAGTTTGATTTAATTATTTTTTGTATGTTGATGTGTTTTTGTATTGTTGTCTATGTTGGTAAATTTATTGGGTTTGTTTTATTTTATGATATTTTTAGGTTTTTAATTTGTATGTGTAGTATTTAATAATAAATAGTTTTTGTTATTAAAAATTTTTTTTATGTTGTGGTTGGTGTTTGTTGTTTTTTGGGTTTTGTTATTTTTTTTTGTTTGATATTTTTTTATTTTGTTTTTTTTTTAATTTATTGTTGTATGTTATATATTATTGTATATTTTATTGTAATTTTATAATTATTATTTTTTATATAAGATTTTAAATATTTTTTAATTTATATAAAATCTATAATTAGAAATTAAAATTAATAATGTAATATTATATCTAAGATATTAGTAACTTATGAATATTATGATATTTTATATTTATATACATTTATTTTGTATGTAATTATTAAAATATTAATAGTTAAATTATAATTTTTTATGATTTTTTTTAATACTTTAATTGATTTTTGTAATAACTTTTATTTTATTTGATGTATTTCACGATATGATCTTTTTTTTATTCTTTTCGGTGGGTTTTGTAATTATATTTTGTATTAATTTTAGTTTATTTTTTTTCTATTATTTAATTTACATTTTTTTTTTTTTGTTAAGTAGTATTGTTTATTTATTTTTTCTATATTATTTAATTTTTTTTAATATTTTTTATTTATTATTTATTTTTTTGATTGATTTATATAGGTGCGCCTTTTTGGCAAGTACTCAAAATGTGGGCTGCGGGGGAACTCTAGTTACAAATTTTAAAATGATTAAAAAACTTAAGAGATAGTCTCAATGGTATTGAAAAACCATCCCAAACATAAAACCTCATTTGATATGTTTAACACTCCCCTGGTCACTACATGATTGGCCTGCGCCACCCCATAGCTCTGATGTCGTCACCATTATTCTAGGTTCTCAAAGGATGCAACTTGTGATGAATGTAGCATACATTTCCAAATATCCCTGTATACGGTACAGTATACGGTAAAGTATACGGTACAGTATACGGTACAATATACGGTACAATATACGGTACAGTATACGGTACAATACATGGTACAATATATGGTACAGTATATGGTACAGTATATGGTACAGTATATGGTACAGTATATGGTCTTCCTCGAGTCTTCTTGGGTATGACGCTACAAGCTTGGCACACCTGTATTTGTGGAGTTTCTCTAATTATTCTCCGCAGATCCTCTCAAGCTCTGTCAGGTTGGATGGGAAGCGTTGCTGCACAGCTATTTTCAGGTCTCTCCAGAGATGTTAGATCGGGTTCAAGTACGGGCTCTAGCTGGGTCACTCAAGGACATTCAGAGACTTGTCCCGAAGCCACTCCTGCGTTGTCTTGGCTGTGTGCGTAGGGTCATTGTCCTATTGGAGGATGAACCTTCGCCCCAATCTGAGTTCCTGAGCAGGTTTTCATCAAGGATCTCTCTGTACTTTGTTCCGTTTATCTTTCCCTCGATCCTGACTAGTCTCCCAGTCCCTCCCGCTGAAAAACATCCTCACAGCATGATGCTGCCACCACTATGTTTCACCGTAGGGATGGTGCCAGGTTTCCTCCAGACGTGACGCTTGGCATTCAGGCCAAAGTGTTCAATCAGAACAGAGAATCTTGTTTCTCATGGTCAGAGTCCTTTAGGTGCCTTTTGGCAAACTCAAAGTGGGCTGCGCGGAACTCTAACCCGGAAGCTTATAAGAAGCCCTGCTATGCCCTCCGACGAACCATCAAACAGGAAAAGAGTCAATACAGGGCTAAGATTGAATCGTACTACACCGGCTCCGACGTTCATCTTATGTGACAGGGCTTGCAAACTATTACAGACTACAAAGGGAAGCACAGCCGCAAGCTGCCTAGTGACACGAGCCTACCAGATGAGTTAAATCACTTCTACGCTCGCTTCGAGGCAAGCAACACTGAGGCATGCATGAGWGCATCAGCTGTTCCGGATGACTGTGTGATCACGCTCTCCGTAGCTGACGTGAGTAAGACGTTTAAACAGGTCAACATTCACAAGGCTGCGGGGCCAGATGGATTACCAAGATGTGTGTAGAGAGGCTATTACAGTAGGGAGGCTAATATACAGTAGCGAAGGCTATCTAACTGAGCCGGTTAGTTGACTGATTGAGGTAGTCGTAATATAGATATGTTAAGGTGACAGCATATATGATAAACTGAGGGAGTAGCAGTAGCGTAAAAGAGGGTTGGCGGGGACACACAATGCAAATAATTCCGGTTAGCCATTTTTGATTACCTGGTTTAGAGCTTATGGCTTGGGGTAAAGCTGTGAGAGCCTTTTGGTCCTATAGACTTGGCCGCTCCGGTACGCTTGCGCATGCGGGTAATAAGAGAGGAACAGTTTAGGACTGGGGTGGCTCGGGGGTATTGAATTGTTAGGGCTCGCTCCTCTGACACCCGCCATGGTGTAGAGGGTCTGGATGGCAGGCAGCTTTAGCCCCTGATGTACTGGGCCGTTCACACTAGCCCCCTGTAGTGCTTGCGGCGGAGGCCGAGCAATTAGCGTCCAGCAGTGATGCAACAGTCAGGGATGGTCTCGGATGTTGCAGCTGGTAGAACCTTTGGAGAGATCTCAGGACCATTGGCCCAAATTTTATAGTTTTCCTGAGGGAGCATAGGCTTTGTTGTGCCTCTTCACGACTGGTCGTGGTGTTTTGGGACATTTCTAGTTTGTTGTTGTATGGAACCCAAGAACTTGAAGCTCTCAATCCTGCTCCATACAACCTGTCGATGAGAATGTGGGCGTAGCTAGTCCTCCTTTTCTGTTGTACACGAATCATCTCCTAGAGTCTTGGTTACTTAGAGAGGTAGGTTTGTTATTCGTGCACCATCCGCTAGGTCTCTGACCATCCGACCGACAAGAACAGCCTATAGGAGATCAGGCCTACCACTGTTGGTGTCTGAACACAGTTAATGAGGTGGTGTGGAGTCGGTGGCTGGCCAATGCCAGTCGTCAGGTGAATCAGGGAGTACAGTGAGGGACTGAGCACGGTACCCCTGAGGGGCTCCTGTGTTTGAGGATCAGCGTGGCAGAATGATGTTGCTACTACCCTCACCACTGGTGGAGTGGCCCGTCTAGGAAGTCCAAGGACCAGTGGCAGAGGAGGTGTTTAGTCCAGATCCTTAGCTTATGTGAATGAGCTTTGAGGTACTACTGGTGTTTAGCACGCTGAGCTTGTGGTCAATGAATAGCATTCTCAGTAGGTGTTCTTTTTGTCCAGTGGGAAAAGGCAGTGTGGAGTGCAATAGAGATTGCATCATTGTGGATCTGTTGGGCGGTATGCAAATTGGAGTGTCTGTTGGATCGTGTATGTCCATTACCAGCCTTTCAAAGCCACTTCATGGCTACGGACAATGAGTATGCGTACGGGTCTATGATCAGTTTTAGGCAGGTTACCTTGGTGTCTTGGGCACAGGGACTATGGTGGTCGCTTGAAATACATATTGGTAGTTACACACTCAACCGGGAACAATAGATGAAAATGGTCAGTGAAGAGACCACATGCCCGGTCATCAGCACCTGCCGGATGCACACCATCTTGGTAATCCATGCTGGCCCCCCGCAATGAGTAACGTCCGCTTGTGAATGTTGAACCCTGTGTAAAACGTCTTACTTGCACGCTCAGCTACGGAGAGCGTGGATCAACACAGTCATCGCGAACAGCTGATGCTCTCATGCATGCTCAGTGTTGCTTGCCTCGAAGCGAGCGTAGAAGTGATTTAACTCATCTGGTAGGCTCGTGTCACTAGGCAGCTTGCGGCTGTGCTTCCCTTTGTAGTCTGTAATAGTTTGCAAGCCCTGTCAACATAAGAATGAACGTCGGAGCCGGTGTAGTTAGATCAATCTTAGCCCTTATTGACTCTTTTCCGTGTTTTGATGGTTCGTCGGAGGCATAGCAGGCTTCTTATAAGCTTCCGGGTAGAGTTCGCGCAGCCAAAAGCCCTAAAGATCTGACCATGAGAAACAAGATTGCTCTGTTCTGATGAAACCGCAGATTACTCTTTGGCTGAAATGCAAGGCGCACTCTGGAGAGGCACCATGCCCAAAAGCAGAAACAGTAGTTGCAGCATCATCTGTTGGGGATGCTCCTCAGACGGAGGGCGTGCTGCATCGGAGGATGCGAGGAATGGAACTAGTCAGGACGGAACAGATAAAGAAACCAGTGAACGAGATCCTTGAAAACCTGCTCAGAGAACTCAGATTGGGCGAAGGTTCACACCTCCAATAGGACAATGACCCTACGCACACAGCCAAGACAACGCAGGATGTGCTTCGACATGTAGTCTCTGAATGTCCTTGAGTGACCCAGCTAGAGCCGTACTTGAACCCGATCTAACATCTCTGGAGAGACCTGAAAATAGCTGTGCAGCAACGCTTCCCATCCAACCTGACAGAGCTTGAGAGGATCTGCGGAGAATTAGAAAACTCCACAAATACAGGGTGTGCAAGCTTGTAGCTCATACACAAGAAGACTCGAGGAAGAACCATATACTAGTAACCATTCTGTACCATGTATGTGTACATGTATTGTACCGTATACTGTACCAAGTATACCTCATACCGTTATTACCGTATACTTATACCGTATACTGTGTATACAGGGATATTTGGAAATGTATGCTACATTCATCACAAGTTGCATCCTTAGTGAGACCTAAAGAATAATGGTGACGACATCAGAGCTAGGGTGGCGCAGGCGCAATCATGTAGTGACCAGGGGAGTGTTAAACATATCAAATGAGGTTTTATGTTGGGATGGTTTTTCAATTACCATGAGACTAATCTTAAGTTTTTAATCATTTTAAATTTGTAACAATTTTTTATTTATTTATTAAATACCTGCAGTCAACTTCTGCAATGCGTTAGAGATAAAGCAGATTGTGTTCTATCACCCGTCACAATTATTTTACATGATGAAGCTCACTTAGTTCCCACAGCACAGTTGACCGGTCCACGTGTTTGTTTGTTAATAGCAGGAGAAAGGAAAAGTTGTGTATTGAAGGGTCGCATTTTATTATGGACGTCAAGTGTTTTTCTGCTTCAATAGAGTGATCAGGACATGCAACTCTAGTTCTTCTGCCAGAAAATAATATAGTGCAACACATTTGACATAAAATAGCTTCATTTTTCATCAGAAGACAACAGAAATGCGATTTGGCTGGCAGCCACATAAATAAATGAGCGTACAATGAAAAAGCAAGGATTGTTTTTGTTGCAAAACCGACCATGTCCATGATATTTCTAATGTTAATGGGTCACATACACATGGGTTACGCAGATGTTACTGGGTCACATACACATTGGTTAGCAAATGTTATGGTCACATACACACGGTTAGACTGATGTTAATGGTCACATATACATCGTTAGCAGATGTTAAGTGGTCACATACACATGGTTAGCTGATGTTAATTGGTCACATACACATGGTTAGGAGATGTTAATGGTCACATACACATGGTTAGCAGATGTTATTGGTCACATACACACGGTTAGCTGATTTAATGTACTAACACGGTTAGCAGATGTTATTGGTCAACATAACATGGTTAGCAGATGTTAATGGTCCACATACACATGGTATAGGAGTGTTATTGGTCCAATACACACGGTTAAGTGATGTTAATGGTCACATACAACGTGTTAGCAAGAATGTTATTGGTCACTACCAACGGTTAGCATGATGTTAATGGTCACCACACTCGGTTAGCAGATGTTTAATGGTCACATACACATGGTTAAGGAAGATGTTAATGGTCACACACACACGGTTAGCAGATATATGGTCACATACACCACGGTTGAGCAGATGTTAATGGTCACAAATACACATGGTTACGGAGATGTTAATGGTCACATACACATGGTTAACAGATGTTTATTGGTCACATACACATGGTTAGCTGTGTTAATGGTGCAGACACTGACACGGTTAGCCAGTGTTA
>NW_019943188.1:242379-252014 GCF_002910315.2 Salvelinus sp. IW2-2015 | reverse complement strand
ATTGTTGAGAGAGATGGGGGGGCACCACAATGCAAATAATTCCGGTTAGCCATTTGATTACCTGTTAGAGCTTATGGCTTGGGGGTAAAAGCTGTGAGAAGCCTTTTTGGTCCTATAACTTGGCGCTCCGGTACGCTTGCATGCGGTAATGAAGAGACAACAGTTTAGGACTGGGTGCGGGGTATTGACAATTGTTTAGGGTACCGCGTCCTCTGACACCGGCAGTGGTGTAGAGGTCTGGATGGCAGGCAGCTTAGCCCCTGATGTACTGGGCCGTTCACACTAGCCCCCTGTAGTGCCTTGCGGTCGGAAGGCCGATAGCAATTAGCCGTACCAGGCAGTGGATTGCAACAGTCAGGGATGCTCGATGTTGCAGCTGGTAGAACCTTTGAGGATCTCAGGACCCATTGCAAATTTTATAGTTTTCCTGAGGGGCATAGGCTTGTTGTCGTGCCTCTTCACGACTGGTCGTGGGTGTTTGGACATATTCTAGTTTGTTGTGTGATGGAACCCAAGAACTTGAAGCTCTCAACCTGCTCCAACAACCTGTCGATGAGAATGTGGGCGGCTGCTCAGTCCCTTTTTCTGTTGTCACGAATCATCTCCTAAGTCTTGGTTACGTCTAGAGAAGTAGGTTTGTTAATTCTTGGCACCACCGCGCTAGGTCTCTGACATCCGACCGACAAGACACCTATAGGGAGATCAGGCCTACATGTTGTGTCTGCAAAACATTAATGAGGTGGTGTGGAGTCGGTGCCTGGCCATGCAGTCGTCAGGTGAAATCAGGAGTCACAGGAGGGACGTGAGCACGTACCCCTGAAGGGGCTCCTGTGTTGAGGATCATGCGTGGCAGATGATGTGCTACGTACCCTCACACCTGTGTGGGTGCCCGTCAGGAAGTCCAAGGACCAGTGGCAGAGGAGTGTTTAGTCCCAGGATCCTTAGCTTATGTGATGAGCTTTGAGGGTATACTGGTGTTAGCACGTGAGCTGTGGTCAATGAATAGCATTCTCAGTAGGTGTTCCTTTTTGTCAGTGGGAAAGGGAGTGTGGAGTGCAATAGAGGATTGCATCATCTGTGGATCTGTTTGGGCGGTAATGCAATAGTAGGTTTGGATCTGGTGATTGTGACCATTACCAGCCTTTCAAAGCACTTCATGGCTACGGACATGAGTGCTACGGGTCTATATCATTTTAGGCAGGTTACCTTGGTGTCTTGGCACAGGGACTATGGTGGTCGCTTGAAAACATATTGGTAGTTACACACTCAACCGGGACATGTGAAAATGTCAGTGAAGAACACTGCCAGGTCATCAGCAACCTTGCCCGATCACACCCTGTATATAGCCTCGCTACTGTATATAGCCTCTCTACTGTATATAGCCTCGCTACTGTTATTTTTCACTGTTGTTTTTATTTCTTTACTTACCTATTATACACCTAATACATTTTTTTTAGTTTTTTTTTTAAAATTGCACTGTTGGTTAGTAAGTAAGGAAGCATTTCCCTGTAAGGTCCACACCTGTTGTATTCGGCACACGTGACAAATACACTTTGATTTGATGTGCCTTTTACAGAGGACTGGCTTCCGTCTTGCCACTCTACCATAAAGGCCTGCTTGGTGGAGTGCTGCAGAGATGGTTGTCCTTCCGGAAGGTTCTCCCATCTCCACAGGGAAACTCTGGCGCTGTCAGAGTGACCATCGGATTCTTGGCCCTTCTCCTCCTATTGCTCAGTTTGGCCAGGCGGCCTTCTTCTAGGAAGAGTCTTGGTGGTTCCAAACCTCTTCCATTAAGAATGATGGAGGCCACTATGTTCTTGGGGACCTTCAATGCTGCACAAATGTTTTGGTACTCTTCCCCAGATCTGTGCCTCGACACAATCCTGTCTCGGAGCTCTACGGAAAATTCCTTCAACCTCATGGCCTGGTTTTTGCTCTGACATGCACTGTCAACTGTGGGACCTTATAGACAGTTATGTGTCCAAATCATGTCCAATCAATTGAATTTACCACAGGTGGACTCCAAGTTGAAAACATCTTAAGGATGATCAATGGAAACAATGCACAGGAGCTCAAGTTCCAGTCTCACAGCAACGGGTCTGAATACTTATGTCAACTGACATTTCAGTTTCCAAAAAATATAAAAACCTGTTTTCACTTTGCCATTATGGGGTATTGTGTGTAGATTTATAAGGATTGTTTATTTATTTCATCCATTTCAGAATAAGGCTGTAACGTAACAAAATGTGGAAAAAGTCAAGTGGCGTGAATACTTTCCGAATGCACTGTATAYCATATGGAGCAGAGACAAGAGGAGCAGGTCAGAGCAGAGTAGAGAGGAGCAGAGAATGAGGCAGGTCATGAGCAGACAGTAGAGCAGGAGCAGCAAGTAGGTGCGGTACGCACTATCGACCAGAGACAGTAGCAGAGATATCGGAGGAGCAGAGCAGAGAGAGCTGAGCGAGAGAGCAGTAGAGGAGCAAGACAGAGAGGAAGCAGAGCAGAGCGAGGAGCAGAGTAGAAGACCAGCGAGCAGAGCAAGCACGGAGGAGCAGAGCAGCAGAGGAGCAGAATGCAGAGAGGTAGAGGAGTCAGAGAGGAGCGACTGTCAAGTCAGAGACAGGAAGCAGAAGCAGAGCAGAGCAGAGAGGAGCAGAGCAGAGAGGAGCAGAGCAGAGAGGAGCAGAGCAGAGAGGAGCAGACTGTTCTTACTATCAGAGAACAAATGGAAATTGACGACTGTGCTGCCAAAAAGTTGAAAAAATACACACCACAGACAAGCACTTCTCATGAGCTACGAGCCATAGCAGGAAAATAACGGTACGTGGTACGTAGTGCTGAAGAAGAAGTTAAGTACACAAATTCCACCCTGAAAAAGTTTGTGTTCCAAATGGCACCACATTCCCTATAAGTGCACTACTTTTGACCAGGGCCTAAAGGGTTCTGGTTAAAAGTAATTCACTACGAAAGGAATAGGATGCCATTTGGCACGCATCCAGAGACAATTTCCAAACACTAAAGACCATTAAGAGTGAAGTGGTTGGTGCATTATGCCTAAGCTGCTGAACCAATCCATGGCCAGCTCTCACAGAGACATTGACCTTTCACCTCTGAGGGATTTGTGTGGGTGGGAGCCGGGGATGATGGGGGCGCAGGGTCCAGAGATAATTGCCTTCCTAACTTAAACAGTGCCGGTTCAGACAAAAAGATTCCACACGGGAAGGGAACATCATTCATGAGCCGTGCAGAAGAAGTAGAAGAAGTGTGGTGATTGGTCAGGAAAGCACCAAGGATGAGGGGGTTGGGCTGAGGTGGGGGAAACAGAGGGTGAGGAACTATGTTGTACTAGAAAACACATCATAATGTTGTATGTTTTTTTGTGGGTGCTTATATTTGTCAWATTTCACAAATACTAGTGTAATAACATTATGCCTGTGCCTAGGCACACTCAAAGCTTTGCACTAGCTACTGGGCCTTATGGAACTCAAGTCGGCAGGAGAGACTAGCTTGGTGTAACTATGTACTACAACAAACACACATTAAAGCCCCATCGGTAGAGATGCCTGGAAGGGCGGTAGGTCGCCTGGCACTAACCTTGGCACGTCCCCCGAGGTTGCACCATCGGGGCTGGGCGGGGAGGTGAAAGAAGAAGGATGTGTGTGTGTGTGGTGTTGTGTGTGTGTGTGTGTGTGTGTGTGTGTGTGTGTGTGTGTGTGTGTGTGTGTGTGTGTGTGTGTGTGTGTGTGTGTGTGTGTGTGTGTGTTGGCTATACAGCACCAGTTAAAGGTTTGGACACCTACTCATTCAAGGATTTGTCTTTATTTTTACTATCAAAATAAGTGTTAAACAAATCAAAACATATTTAGATTCTTCAAAGTAGCCACCCTTTGCCTTGATGTCAGCTTTGCACACTCTTGGCATTATCTCAACCACTTTCACCTGGAATGCTTTTCCAACAGTCTTGAGGAGTTGGTGGCTTTTCCTTCACTCTGCGGTCCAACTCTTCCCAAACCAATCTCAATTAGGTTGAGGTCAGGTGATTGTGGAGTCAGGTCATCTGATGCAGCACTCCATCACTCTCCTTCTTGGTCAAATAGCCCGTACACAGCCTGGGAGGTGTGTTTGGGTCATTGTCCTGTTGAAAAACAAATTGATAGTCCCACTAAGTGCAAACCAGATGGATGGCGTATCGTGCAGAATGCTGTGTAGCCATGCTAGTTAAGTGTGCCTTGAATTCTAAATAAATCACTGACAGTATACACCTCCTCCTCCATGCTTCACGGTGGACCACACCATGCGGAGATCATCCGTTCACCAACACTCTGCGTCTCGCGAAGACACAGCGGTTGGAAGCAAAAAATCTCCAATTTGACCCATCAGACCAAAGGGCAGATTTCCACCGGTCTAATATCCATTACTCGTGTTTCTTGGCCTAACCAAGTCTCTTCTTCTTATTGGTGTCCTTTAGTAGTGGTTTCTTTGCAGCAAAAAATATTATTTGGGAATTAACCAGAAGTCGGCAGTAAATAAAGTCAGTTTTCTGCTGTGCATGACTGCATCCTGCATCATCCTGTCATCCTGCAGCACTCCATTCTGGGTGAAGTTAATGTACGGTCCAATATTGACTATGCTCCAAAGAGATTGGGCCATCCTAGAATTGTTTTAGTGAAATATTATCAAATTTAGCAGACACTTTTATCCAAAGCGATTTAACAGTCGTGTGAATATATTTTTACGTATGGGTGGTCCCAGGATCAAACCCAAATCCTGGCCTTGCAATGCTCTACCAAGATGGATGACAAGGTTAATACATTCTTTGTGACCTCAATTTAACATGACTTATAAGGCCTTTATTAAGCGATGCTTAAACCTGTGCTTTATAACAGGTGGCATGTCACCTGTCATTTGACATTGGGTGGTTGTCACACGTTATGACACATTTAATGAGTCCTTTATAAAGCATGACATACGGTTATAGATTTGTAAAGCATTTATGTAGGTTTATAAAGCATGACATATGGTTATAGATTTGTAAAGCATTATTGTAGTGTTTATAAAGCATGACATTATGGTTATAGATTTTGAAAGCATTTATGTAGTGTTTATAAAGCATGGACATATGGTTATAGATTGTAAGCATTTATGTAGTGTTTATAAAGCATGACATACGTTATAGATTTGTAAAGCATTTTATGTAGGTTTATAAAGCATGACATATGGTTATAGATTTGTAAAGCATTTATGTAGTGTTATAAAGCATGACATATGGTTATAGATTTTGTAAAGCATTTATGTAGTGTTTTATAAAGCATGACATATGGTTATAGATTTTGTAAAGCCATTTATGTAGTGTTTATAAAGCATGACATATGTTATAGATTTGTAAAGCATTTATGTAGTGTTTATAAAGCATCACATAATGTTTATAGATTTGTAAAGCATTTTATGTAGTGTTTATGAAGCCTTTATAAAGCTGCGGACTCAAACGGTAATGGACTTCCTAGTCCTACAATAACGTATATAAATGGCCAATGGAAGAACTCTTGTTCAAATTGTTTATGAATTTTTGATCCAAAATGTATTAATTTAACACCACACCTCAACATTGTATACCTTTTGACTGTGCGGCCATTGCTATTTTACCCCCTGTATGAAACAAAAAATGATTTGAAAAGTAAGCTCTGTGCTGGGGCCAGCTGCCAGGCTGCTTTGGGTGGTATCCTGGGTAGGCCTACATATCAAATGGCACCCTATTCTTCTATATAGTGGACTGCTTTAGACTCACAGCCAGGCTGACCCAGACTGTCCAGGCCTTCCCTGGACTCTTTGATCATCCCTGTCTTTCTGGTAGGCCCCTCCGCTTCACAAAGAGCTGCCTTCTCAGCGCCCGTTCTGAGAACAAACACACACACTGGTACTTCTGCTTGTATTTCCTCTCGTGGGTGAAGCTCCAGTCTGCTTGTATTTCCTCTTCGTGGTGAAGCTCCAGTCTGCTTGTATTTCCTCCCGTGGGTGAGGCTCCAGTCTGCTTGTATTTCCTCTCGTGGGTGAGGCTCCGTCTGCCTTGTATTTCCGTCCCGTGGGTGAGCTCCAGTCTGCTTGTATTTCCTCTCGTGGGTGAGGCTCCAGTCTGCTTGTATTCCTCTCGTGGGTGAGCTCCAGTCTGCTTGTATTCCTCCGGGGGTGAGGCGCCAGTCTGCTGTATTTCCTTCATGGGTGAAGCTCCAGTCTGCTTGTCATTCCTCCTGCGTGGGAGCTCCAGTCTGCTTGTATTTCCTCCGTGGGTAGGCTCCAGTCTGCCTGTATTTCCTCCCGTGGGTGAGGCTCCAGTCTGCTTGTATTTCCTCTCGTGGTGAGCTCCAGTCTGCCTGTATTTCCTCTCGTGGGTGAGGCTCCAGTCTGCTTGTATTTCCTCCCGGGTGAGGCTCCAGTCTGCTGTATTTCCTCCCGTGGGTGAGGCTCCAGTCTGCTTGTATTTCTCCGTGGGTAGGCTCCAGTCCTGCTTGTATTCCTCTCGTGGTGAGGCTCCAGTCTGCTGTATTTCCTCTCGGGTGAGGCTCCAGTCTGCTTGTATTTCCTCCCGTGGGTGAGGCTCCAGTCTGCTTGTATTTCCTCCGTGGTGAGGCTCCAGTCTGCTTGTATTTCCTCCGTGGTGAGGCTCCGTCTGCCTGTATTCCTCTCGTGGGTGAGGCTCCAGTCTGCTGTATTTCCTCCGTGGGTGAGGCTCCAGTCTGCTTGTATTTCCTCCCGTGGGTGAGGCTCCGTCTGGCTTGTATTCCTCCCGTGGGTGAGGCTCCAGTCTGCTTGTATTCCTCTCGTGGGTGAGGCTCCAGTCTGCTTGTTTTCCTCTCGTGGGTGAGGCTCCAGTCGCTTGTATTTCCTCCGTGGGTGAGGCTCCAGTCTGCTTATATTTCCTCCCGTGGATGAGCTCCAGTCGCTTTATTCCTCCCGTGGATGAGGCTCCAGTCTGCTCTTCATTAGATACCCCCAGACAGAGCAGAGGTATGTTCATTTATGAGCAGAATTGTGTTGTTATGCACCAAACGGAAGACAATGGACTGAAACAGGGAGGGATTACCTGAACTTGTCCAATAACAAATGTGATTTTATGTTTTCCATGGCAGAACCTTGTTCTGTGGTGTGTCCTAATCAATACAACGTAGTGAGGGTCAGAATGCCCCAACATACACTGACTGGGGAGCAAGCTATGTTGTGACGCACAGGCAAACCACTCTGCTGTTATTTAACTAGGCAAGTCAAGTTAGGAAAAAATTCTTATTTTACAATGACGGCCTACCCCGGCCAAACCCTCAACCTAACCCGGATGACGCTGGCCAATTGTGCACTGCCCTATGGGACTTCCCGATCAAGGCCGGTTGTGATACAGCCGGGATCGAACCACAGTCTCTAGTGACGCCCTCTACCACTGAGATGCAGTGCCTTAGACCGCTGCGCCACTCGGGAGGCAACTTTGTTCTTTGTTAAAGGGGGGTGGAGAAGGAGAGGGAGTTGCACATTGGTTTGGTGTTGGTTCATGGTGAAAGGATATAACAGCTGGTTTGAGTTGGTTCATGGTAAGGATATACAGCTGGTTTGAGTGTTTCATGGTGAAGGATATACAGCTGGTTTGTGGTTGGTTCATGGTGAAGAATATACAGCTGGTTTGTGTTGGTTACATGGTGAAGGATATACAGCTGGTTTGTTTGTTCAGTGGTTCGTGTTTGGTTTCACGGTGAAGATATACAGCTGGTTTGAGTTGGTTCAGGTGAAGGATATACAGCTGGTTGTGTTGGTTTCATGGTGAAGGATATACAGCTGGTTTGAGTTGGTTCACGGTGAAGGATTACAGCTGGTTTGAGTTGGTCACGGGTGAAGGATATAACGCTGGTTTGAGTTGGTTCACGGTGAAGGATATACAGCTGGTTTGAGTTGGTTCACTGGTGAAGGATATACAGCTGGTTTGTGTTGGTTCATGGTGAAGGAAATACAGCAGGTTTGAGTTGTTCATGGTGAATGATCATACAGCTGGTTTGTGTTGTTCATGGTGAATGATGATACAGCTGGTTTGGTTGTTCATGGTGAAGGATATACACTGGTTTGTGTTGGTTCATGGGAAGGATATACAGCTGGTTTGAGTTGGTTCAATCGGTGAAAGGATATACAGCGGTTTGTGTGTTCATGGTGAAGATATCAGCTGGTTTGTGTTGGTTCATGGTGAATGATATACAGCTGGTTTGTGTTGGTTCATGGTGAAGGATATACAGCTGGTTTGTGTTGGTTCATGGTGAAGGATATACAATTAATGGTGTTTACTGAACAGCAGCGTACTGCACCGTACCGTACTCGCTATCCTGGTCTGATACCGCCCCTCGCTATTCCTGTCTGATGTCCCCCCTCGCTATCCTGTCTGATTGCTCCTCTCGTATCCTGTTGATCTCCCCTCGCTATCCTGTCTGATGCTCCCCTCGCTATCCTGTCTGATCTCCCTCTCTATCCTGTCTGATTCTCCCTCTCTCTCCTTGTCTGATGCTACCTCTCGCTATCCTGTCTGATGCTCCTCTCAGTCATCCTGTCTGATGCTCCTCTCTCTATCCTGTTCTGATGTCCCCTCGCTATCCTGTCGATACTCCTCTCTCTAATCCTGTCTGATGTCCTCCTCTCTCTATCCCTGTCTGATGCTGCCCCTCGCTATCCTGTCTGATTGCTCCTCTCGCTATCCTGTCCTGATGCTCCCCTCGCTATCCTGTCTGATGCTGCCTCTTCGTATCCCTGTCCTGATATCCCCTCTCTCTATCCTGTCTGATACTCCCCTCGCTATCCTGTCTGATGCTCCCCTTGCTATCCTGGTTGATGCTCCTCTCGCTATCCTGTCTGATGCTCCTCTCTCTATCACTGTCTGATGCTCCCTCGCTATCTGTCTGATGCTCTCCTCTATCCTGTCTGATGCTCCTCTCTCGCTCATCCTGTCTGATGCTCCTCTCGCTAATGCCTGTCTGATGCTCCTCTCTCTATCCTGTCTGATGCTCCCCTCGCTATCCTGTCTGATACTCTTCTCTCTATCCTGTCTGATTCTCCTCTCTCTATCTGTCTGATGCTCCCTCGCTATCCTGTCTGATGCTCCTCTCTCTATCCTGTCTGATGCTCCTCTCTCTATCCTGTCCTGATGCTCCTCTCTCTATCTCTGTCTGATGCTCCTCTCTCTATCCTGTCTGATGCTCCTCTCTCTATCCTGTCTGAATGCTCCTCTCTCTCACACACCTCCCAGACAAACTGCAGGAGCTAAGCTCAGGGAGGGTGGCTTAGCGGTGGCTTGGCGCTGTGCTGCAGCGTGGCACATTATGGAGTGAGAGGCCCAGACCATCTGTTAGCAGGCAGCCAAGTAATTCCCTCAGGGCCAAGCTAGGAGATACAACTGCATCTGAAAGTAATGACCCATGGGCCCCTGGCCAAAAGTAGTGCACTTTGTAGGAAAATATGGTCTACAGTAGTGCACTTTGTAGGAAAATATGGTCTACAGTAGTGCACTTGTAGGAAAATAGGGTCTACAGTAGTCCACTTTGTAGAAAATAGGGTCTAAAGTAGTGCACTTTGTAGGAAAATCAGGGTACCATTTCAGAACACGACACAACGTTCAG
>NW_019943188.1:226892-242354 GCF_002910315.2 Salvelinus sp. IW2-2015 | reverse complement strand
CGTCAGCGCAGGTGTGTGTGTGGTGTTGTTTGTGTGTGTGTGTGTGTTGGTGTTGTTGTGTGTGTGTTGTGTGTGTGTGTGTGTGTGTGTGTGTGTGTGTGTGTGTGTGTTGTGTGTGTGTGTGTGTGTGTGTGTGTGTGTGTGTTGTGTGTGTGTGTGTGTTGTGGTGTGTGTGGTGCGTGGTGTGTGTGTATACAGCACCAGTTAAAGGTTTGGACACCTACTCATTCAAGGATTTGTCTTTATTTTACTATCAAAATAGTGTTAAACAAATCAAAACATATTTAGATTCTTCAAAGTAGCCACCCTTTGCCTTGATGTCAGCTTTGCACACTCTTGGCATTATCTCAACCACTTTCACCTGGAATGCTTTTCCAACAGTCTTGAAGGAGTTGGTGGCTTTTCCTTCACTCTGCGGTCCAACTCTTCCCAAACCAATCTCAATTAGGTTGAGGTCAGGTGATTGTGGAGTCAGGTCATCTGATGCAGCACTCCATCACTCTCCTTCTTGGTCAAATAGCCGCGTACACAGCCTGGAGGGTGTGTTGGGTCATTGTCCTGTTGAAAAACAAATGATAGTCCCACTAAGTGCAAAACCAGATGGATGGCGTATCGTGCAGAATGCTTGGTAGCCATGCTAGTTAAGTGTGCTTGAATTCTAAATAAATCACTGACAGTATCACACCTCCTCCTCCATGCTTCACGGTGGAACCACACATGCGGAGATCATCCGTTCACCAAACTCTGCGTCCGCGAAGACACAGCGGTTGGAAGCAAAAATCTTCCAATTTTGACCCATCAGACCAAAGGGCAGATTTCCACCGGTCTAATATCCATTACTCGTGTTTCTTGGCTAACCAAGTCTCTTCTTCTTATTGGTTCCTTTAGTAGTGGTTTCTTTGCAGCAAAAATATTATGTGGAATTAACAGAAGTCGGCAGTAAATAAAGTCAGTTTTCTGCTGTGCATGACTGCATCCTGCATCATCCTGTCACCTGCAGCACTCCATTCTGGGTGAAGTTAATGTACGGTCCAATATTGACTATGCATCCAAAGAGAATTGGGCCATCCTAGAATTGTTTTAGTGAAATATTATCAAATTTAGCAGACACTTTTATCCAAAGCGATTTAACACGTGTGAATATATTTTACGTATGGGTGTCCCAGGAATCAAACCCAAATCCTGGCCTTGCAATGCTCTACCAAGATGGATGACAAGGTAATACATTCTTTGTGAGCCTCAATTTAACATGACTTATAAGGCCTTTATTAAGCGATGCTTATAAACCTGTGCTTTAAAACAGGTGGCATGTCACCTGTCATTTGACATTGGGTGGTTGTCACACGTTATGACACATTTATGAGTCCTTTATAAAGCATGACATAGCGGTTATAGATTTGTAAAGCATTTATGTAGTGGTTATAAAGCATGACATATGGTTATAGATTTGTAAAGCATTATGTAGTGTTTATAAAGCATGACATTATGGTTATAGATTTTGAAAGCATTTATGTAGTGTTATAAAGCATGGACATATGGTTATAGATTGTAAGCATTTATGTAGTTTTATAAAGCATGACATACGTTATAGATTTGTAAAGCATTTATGTAGTGTTTATAAAGCATGACATATGGTTAAGATTTGTAAAGCATTTATGTAGTGTTATAAAGCATGACATATGGTTATAGATTTGTTAAAGCATTTATGTAGTGTTTATATAAAGCATGACATATGGTTATAGATTTGTAAAGCCATTTATGTAGTGTTATAAAAGCATGACATATGTTATAGATTTGTAAAGCATTTATGTAGTGTTTATAAAGCATCACAATGTTTATAGATTTGTAAAGCATTTATGTAGGTGTATAAAGCCTTTATAAGCTTGCGGACTCAAACGGTAATGGACTTCTCAGTCCTACAATACGTATATAAATGGCCAATGGAAGAACTCTTGTTCAAATTGTTTATGATATTTGATCCAAAAATGTATAATTTAAACACCACACCTCAACATTGTATACCTTTTGACTGTGCGGCCATTGCTATTTTTACCCCCTGTATGAAACAAAAAATGATTTGAAAGTCAAAGCTCTGTGCTGGGGCCAGCTGCCAGGCTGCTTTGGGTGGTATCCTGGGTAGGCCTACATATCAAATGGGCACCCTATTCTCTATATAGTGGACTGCTTTAGACTCACAGCCAGGCTGACCCAGACTGTCCAGGCCTTCCCTGGACTCTTTGATCATCCCTGTCTTTCTGTAGGCCCCTCCGCTTCACAAAGAGCTGCCTTCTCAGCGCCCGTTCTGAGACAACACACACACTGTACTTCTGCTTGTATTTCCTCTCGTGGGTGAAGCTCCAGTCTGCTTGTATTTCCTCTTCGTGGGTAAGCTCCAGTCTGCTTGTATTTCCTCCCGGTGGGTGAGGCTCCAGTCTGCTTGTATTTCCTCTCTGGGTGAGGCTCCAGTCTGCTTGTATTTCCTCCCGTGGGGAGCTCCAGTCTGCTTGTATTTCCTCTCTGGGTGAGCTCCATCTGCTGTGATTTCTCGTCTGGGTGGCTCCAGTCTGCTTGTATTCCTCCCGTGGGTGAGGCCCAGTCTGCTTGTATTTCCTCTCTGGGTGAAGGCTCCAGTCTGCTTGTATTTCCTCTCGTGGGTGAGTCCAGTCTGCTTGTATTTCCTCCGTGGGTGAGGCTCCAGTCTGCCTGTATTTCCTCCCGTGGGTGAGGCTCCAGTCTGCTTGTATTCCTCTCGTGGGTGAGGCTCCAGTCCTGCCTGTATTTCCTCTCGTGGGTGAGGCTCCAGTCTGCTTGTATTTCCTCCCGTGGGTGAGGCTCCAGTCTGCTTGTATTTCCTCCCGTGGGTGAGGCTCCAGTCTGCTTGTATTTCCTCCCGTGGGTGAGGCTCCAGTCTGCTTGTATTCCTCTCGTGGGTGAGGCTCCAGTCTGCCTGTATTTCCTCTCGTGGTGAGGCTCCAGTCTGCTTGTATTTTCCTCCCGTGGTGAGCTCCAGTCTGCTTGTATTTCCTCTCGTGGGTGAGGCTCCAGTCTGCTGTGTATTTCCTTCCGTGGGTGAGCTCCAGTCTTGTTCCCTGGGATCTTCCTTCCTTCGTGGGTGAGGCTCCAGTCTGCTTGTATTTCCTCCCGTGGGTGAGGCTCCAGTCTGCTTTATTTCCTCCCGTGGGTGAGGTCCAGTCTGCTTGTATTCCTCCCGTGGGTGAGGCTCCAGTCTGCTTGTATTCCTCTCGTGGGTGAGGCTCCAGTCTTCTTGTTTTCCTCTCGTGGGTGAGGCTCCAGTCTGCTTGTATTTCCTCCGTGGGTGAGGCTCCAGTCTGCTTATATTTCCTCCCGTGGATGAGCTCCAGTCTGCTTGTAATTTCCTCCCGTGGATGAGGCTCCAGTCTGCTGGTCTTCATTAATACCCCCAGACAGAGCAGAGGTATGTTCATTTATGAGCAGAATTGTGTTGTTATGCACCAAACGGAAGACAATGGACTGAAACAGGGAGGGATTACCCTGAACTTGTCCAATAACAAATGTGATTTTATGTTTTCCATTGCAGAACCTTGTTCTGTGGTGTGTCCTAATCAATACAACAGTAGTGAGGTCAGTGCCCAACATACACTGACTGGGGAGCAAGCTATTGTTGTGACGCACAGGCAAAACACTCTGCTGTTATTTAACTAGGCAAGTCAGTTAGGAACAAATTCTTATTTTACAATGACGGCCTACCCCGGCCAAACCCTCACCTAACCCGGATGACCTGGGCCAATTGTGCACCTGCCCTATGGACTCCCGATCAAGCCGGTTGTGAACAGCCCGGGATCGAACCACAGTCTCTAGTGACGCCTCTTCACACTGAGATGCAGTGCCTGTAGACCGCTGCGCCACTCGGGAGGCAACTTTGTTCTTTGTTAAAGGGGGTGGAGAAGAGGGAGTTGCACATTGGTTTGTGTTGGTTCATGGTGAAAGGATATACAAAGCTTGTTTGAGTTGGTTCATGGTGAAGGATAACAGCTGGTTTGAGTGGTTCATGGTAAGATATACAGCTGGTTTGTGTTGGTTCATGGTGAATGAATATACAAGCTGGTTTGAGTGTTGGATTCTATTTGGTGAAGGATATACAGCTGGTTTGTGTTGGTTCCATGGTGAAGGATGATACAGCTGGTTTGAGTTTGGTTCACGGTGAGGATATACAGCTGGTTTGAAGTTGGTTCACGGTGAAGGATATTACAGCTTGTTTGTATCTCTCTCTTTTCGCTGACCGCCTGCAGTACCTCCACACAAACCCAATGTTGAATATACCTGGTCTAGTAGTTAAGAATAAGTGACCACGAAGCAGGAATAGTTCAACCTTGTATATTTATGGGTTGATTAACTTTAGCAAGTTACTAAATTAAGGATTGTGTCAACAGGTTTCTTAGAATGTTGTGGGAAAACACCCCAGAGTCGACTATAATCAAAATATCTATTACTTTTAGACTCAAAAGTAACCGAGCAACTGCACTACAAGAGTTTACTGCCATACCAGTTTCCCAGTTGGGTCTATAAGACAGCAGACTTCAGCTGCTGCAGGGCATGTGCTCACTATGTTCATGTGTGAGATGAATTCTAGGAAGGATTCCTGGTGAACTGCAGTAATTACTGAAGGCTTGTCATTCCTAGAATGTGCAGCAGTGAGCAGTGGGGACTGGGGATGTAAGCTGAGACATCCCACATAATGACATCCCTGGAGACGGTTGCCAAGCTCTAACGTTACTGACACCACAGCCAACCTGCATAAGTGGCACAATTCCTCAACCACCCCACCATCCCGCTCTCCCCAGTCCCACCTCCTTTCCCAGGAACACTGARAACTCCCAGACGTCCACAAACATTCCGCTCCGGAATCCTGTGTGAATTCCGACATCATCCATTATGGCATTGCCACTTCCCGGCCAATGACCTTTATTCTCATTGGGAGGCTTTTCCTAGTTATACGTAGCGATACCACAAACACATATCATTGATTCTTTCACATCATTCAATCAAACAAGGCTTAGCMTTTTCTTAACTTTTATAATTGTGGTTGTTGAGACAGTTCCAACTAAAGTCCTCTTCGAAGACCATCCATTCACACCTCGTCATTCTTACCTGGATTTAAATACATAAGATATACAGTAGATACCGTCTAGTATCTACCTATACACCTGTCATGTTTTTTTAGTACCTCCAGAAACACACTCAACACACCTAAACCTGCTCTACCAGTCCATAGACAGCCAAGAATACATAGGCTACATCACACCAGGCCTGCATTTGAGCGAGTGTAATATGTAACCTGACTGACGTCAGCCAGACCAGTGTCTACTGCAACCTGGAGTGTCGCTCTAACAGCCCTCAGCCAGACCAGTGACAGCATGGTGCTCTAACAGCCCTCAGCCAGACCAGTGGCAGCATGTTGCTAACAGCCCTCAGCCAGACAAGTGACAGCATGGTGGTCTAACAGCCCTCAGCCAGACCAGTGGCAGCATGGTGGCTCTAACAGCCCTCAGCAGACAGTTGGCAGCATGTTGGCTCTAACAGCCCTCAAGCAGACCAGTGACAGCTGGTTGCTCTAACAGCCCTCAGCAGGCCATGACAGCATGGTGCCTAACAGCCCTCTAGCCAGAACAGTGGCACATGGTGGTCTACAAGCCCTCAGCCCCAGACAGTGGAGCATGGTGACTCTAACAGCCTCAAGCCAGACAGTGGCAGCATTTGCTCTTAACAGCCCTCAGCCAGTACCAGTGGCAGATGTTTCTCTAAAGCCACTCAGCCAGACCAGTGGCAGATCATGTTGCGCTAACAGCCCTCAGCAGACCAAGTGCAGCATGGTGCTCTAACACTCAGCCAGACTAGTGACCAGCATGTTGCTCTAACAAGCCCTCAAGCCATGACCAGTGGCAGCGAATTTGTGCTCTAAAAGCCTCAGCCAGACCAGTGGCAGCATGAGTGCTCTAACAGCCCTCCAGCCGAGAACCAGTGACAGCTATGGTGTACTCAAGACAATGATCAAACACACAACGGTCTACATGAAAATGGCAAAAACAATCTTACAAATAGAGAGTCCAGACTATCCCAACAGATGTTGTGGCAAGGATTTAAAATGAGCCGCTTCATGCTTGAAACCACAACATGTCAGAGTTTACAGCAGTTCTGCATAGAAGAGGAGGCCACAAGCGTACGTGAGACTGGATAAACAACTACAGGAAGCGCGTGGAGTGTCAACAGACAGTGACAAACGATTGTCACAACCCAGTATATGGGGGGGGATAATTTTTCACACTAGTGGGAATTGGATGTTGCATAACTATAGTTAATTGTAAATAAATCAATTAATAAATAAATGTTTTGTGTATATTTGTAAACTCAGGTTTCCCTTTATCTAATATTAGGTTTTATTGAAGATCTGATTAACCATTCAGTATCAAATATATGCAAAACGAGAAAAATCAAGAAAGGGGGAAGAATATCATTATTGTCAGCACTATTCAAACAAATATTTAACAAAGGGAAATGAATTACATATGTTCTTAAGCGAATAGTGAAAAAATCAGTCTATAAGATATTCTTCAGCTCCCAGTGTCCTCTATATCAGTATTAAAGTCATCTGTGTCCTCCAGCCTATGCTCCAGTGTCCTCTATAAGTATGTCATCTGGTGTCCTCTCAGCCTGCCGTGCTTCTGTCTACTGTGTCACTACAGTAGATGATAATCACTTTAGAGTTCGGTCCTCCAGCTGCACCCCAGTGTCCTCTGTAGGTATTCTGTGTCTGTCCAGCCTGCTCCCAGTATGTCTCTAGGTCATCTGTGTCCTCCTATTACCTGCTCCAGTGTCCTCTGTAGGTCACCTGTGTCCTCCAGCATAGCTCCCAGTGTCCTCTATACAGTATAGGTCATCTGGTCCTCCAGCGCTGCTACAGTGTGCCTCTTAGGTAATCTGTGTCCTCGGCCTGCTCCCAGTTGTCCTCTATACGTAGTAGGTCATCTGTGTCCTCCAGCCTGCTCCAAGTGTTCCTCTAGAGTCATCTGGTGTTCCTCCAGCCTGCTCTAGTGTCCTCTAGGTTCATCGTGTGCCTCCAGCCTGCCCCACAGTGTCCCTATGAGATCTTGTGTCACTCCAGCCTGCTACCCAGTGTTCCTCTAGTACATCTGTTGTTCTCATACCTGCTCACCAGTGTCCTCTAGGTCATCTGTGTCCTTCCAGTCAATGCTGCCCAGTGTCTCTATCCAGTATTAGTCATCTGTGTCTCCAGACCTGCTCCCCAGTGTCCTCACTAAGGTTATCTGTGTCTCTCCAGCCAGTGCGTCCCACGGTGTCCTCTATACAGAATATAGGTCATCTGTGTCCTTCCAGACCCTGCTCCCAGTGTCCTCCTAGGTCACTAGTGTCCTCGCAGCCTGCTCCCAGTGTCCCTCATAGTCATCTTGTGTCCTCCCAGCCTGCTCCCAGTTGTCCTCGTAGGTCATCTGTGTCCTCCAGCTGCTCCAGTGTCCTCTATACAGTATAGGGTCATCTTGTGTCCTGCTCAGCCTGCTCCAGTGTCCTCTACGGTCAATCATGTGTTTCCTCCAGCACTGCTCACAGTGTTCCTCTAGGTGCTCGTGTCAACTCCATGCTAACTCCCAGTGTCTCTAAGGTGCTCGTGTCATCCATCCCTACTCCCAGTGTCCTCTATGTCATCCAGCCCGTGATCCAGTGTCGTCTATGTCCTTGTGTCCTCCAGCTGATCAGTGGTCTCTAGGTAAAACTGTGTCCTCCAGCTGCTCCCAGTGTCCTCTATACGTATACGGTCATACTGTGTCCTCCAGCCTGCTCCAGTGTCCTCTAGGTCCTCTGTGTCTCCAGCCTGCTCTAGTGTCTCTAGGTGCTATGTTGTCCTCCCGCCTGCTCCCAGTGGTCCTCTATTACAGTAAATAGGTCAGTCTGGTGTCCTCCAGCCTGCTCCCAGTGTCCCTCAGGTGCTCTGTGTCCTCACAGCCTGATCAGTGTCCTCTAGGTGTCTGTGTCCTCCAGCTGATCCAGTGTCCTCTAGGTTCTCTGTGTTCCTCCAGCCAGGGGTGGTGCTCCCAGTGTCCTCCGTGTGTCCCAGTATAATGGTAATAATACGAGTATAGGAATGTGAGACGTGCGCCTCCCTCCCCTCCTCCCTCCCTCCTCCCTCCCTGTCACTGTTTAACATCCTACAGTCTGTGGAAGTGTTAGATTGTCTTGCTCCATGGGGAAGTACCAGCCTGGCACATGCCCAGTGGTGTGTGTTGTGTGTGTGTGTGGGGTGTCTAGGCGGGGGTGGCAGGTTCCCTGTTCGTGTGACCGTTGAATCAACAGTAGAAGTGGGGGTGCAGCCTACACCTCTGCTCATCTCACTCTCTCGGCAGCGTGTGCGAGTGACAGTCGCTGTAATGTCACTCCTTTGCAGAGAAGAGAGAAGCCTGACAGAACTCGAGGTCGGCAACAGGAGGCTACTGTTTTTTTTTTTTTTTTTTAATTCTAATCTTAAATTTCTTTATTTTATTTCTTTTATTTAATTATTTTAAAATACTAAAATCACAGGCATTCAGCCTAAAATGACTTTAGTTAAGGCAACCTGTTCCAGATATTCTACAAATAAAATAGACTCGTGATCATCGTATAATGTCAATCAAGGTATAATGCTTTTTCCGGCCTGACCACGTCGCTCCACAAAAATCATCCTCTGCTGAAGTGCAAGCAAATCGATAGACTACTCACTGGAACCCAGAGGGATATATATAATATATATATATAAATATGTATATGTATGTATGTATGTATGTATGTATGTATGATATGTATTTAACATTTAACATTTTCGTCATTTTAGCAGACGCTCTTATCAGAGCCGACTTACAAATTGGGAAGTTTCATAATAATTCATCTGGTCCCCCCGTTGGGGAATGAACCCACAACCCTGGCGTTGCAACGCCATGCCTCTACAACTGAGCCACACGGGACACATTATGTATGTATGTATGTATGTATTGTATGTATGTATGTATGTAAGTATGCGTATGTACTGTATGTATGTAATGTATGTATGTATGTATGTATGTATGTATGTGTGGGTACAGTGGCATTTCAGACCCCAGTGACTTATTCCACATTTTTGTTACATTGCAGACTTATTCTATAACATAATTCAACTTGTTTTTTCTGAATACTTTTTTCAGAATGCCTGTATCTACACGGATGGCTGGATATAGGATGTTCAACCATGGAAACCAAATAAACACATCTTGCATCACCGAGATACTGAGAGGGGGATATCGCAGGGAGGGAGGGAGGTTGAGGCGAGAAGCAGTCTTTCTCCCACATAGCCCCCCCCCACCATGCGTGTTCTGTACCGTTACTGGCTAGAAGTAGAATACGGAGGTAAATTTACTAAGCCGCGGACCCAGATCTGTTTTGTACAGTCTTTCCAACACCTTGCGGTCATTGTTTGACTATGACAATCACTAGAAGTTGGCTATACAGTAGAACCGATTGGGACCAGGCCTAATGATAGGCTAAATGCTGTATGTCTGGTGGCTTTTGCTGGTAATTTTTGATTTCATGCTAGACCATTTCAATCTAAAACCCTCCATGCTCCACTCATGTTTTCGCCAGTCTGTGGTTTGACAATTCTGCTTTCTCTACCGGATCAGCCCGCATTTAGTTAACGGCCGTGCTGTCTGCGGTTCTGGTTCTATGGGACCGGTCTGAAGCATTGTGACAGACCTCCTTCCGCTGATGGCAATTGGAACTCGAGGTGAAGGCAGGTGGTTACCGGAATCATCTTCCCCCTGTTTTTTTCCATTACCCAGAGTAACTAGCTGTGCTGTGGGATTGACTGATGGATGGAGGGGACTTCTGAATAAGGATGCTTTGTTATAGTTAGTGAATTACTGGTTGAGGAAATATCACATAGCATGTGGGACACCGCCAGTCACAGAGAGGCACCGAGCTGTTCCAATATCCATCTAAAGAATAATGTCTCGGGCTCTAAGTGGTACTGCTAGATGTGGATATAAGAAAGATATCCAACATTAATAGATGTAGCTTAGATGGCTACGTAGTTGAGCGAGGTCGAATGTCGTGTGCGTGTGTGGTGTGTGTGTACACGGATCAAACCAACACTAACGGTTCGCTCTGCAGGTGGAGGTTGTGTTAGTGGACGGTGGTAGACAGGTGGGGTGTGTTAGTGGTAAGTGGTAGACAGGTGGAGGTGTGTAGGGAAAGGGGACTCACTCTCGGAGACAGGTGGAGGTGTGTTAGTGTAGTGGAGAACAGGTGGAGGTGTGTAGGGAACAGGGACTCACTCTCGAGAAGGTGGAGGTGTGTTAGTGTTTAGTGGTAGTAGACAGGTGGAGGTGTGGTTAGTGTAGTGTAGACAGGTGGGGTGTTAGTGGGAGGACGGTGGTAGACAGTGGGTTTGTAGTGTAGTGGTAGACAGTTGCTGTGTGGTAGGGAACAGGGGACTCCACCTCNTCAGTAAATCCCTTTGTAGTTTCATTATCTGGGTGTCAGGGAAAATCCCTGCCAGTGTCATGTCAATCTGTTGTCAGGGAAATCCCTGCCAGGTCATGCCTCTGTGTCAGGGAAATCGCTGAATGGCTGTGAAATTGCTGGTTTCAAGAGTGAAGTTAGATAAGACTAACATTGCATGTTTCTCTCTCCCCCTGTCTCCATCCTGCCTTCCGCCCTCTCTCCATTCAATCTCTCCTCCCCCTCTCTCCATCCCACCTCTCTCTCCCCCTCTCCCTACCACTCTCCCATCCCGCCTCTCTCTACCCCCATCTCTTCCATTCCCACCTCTCTCTCCCCCTCTCCCTCTCCATCCCCCTCCTCACTCTCTCCATCCCACCCTCTCTCTCCTATCTTCTCCGCCTTCTCTCTCCCCCTCTCTCCATCCCACCTCTCTCTCCCCTCTCCCTCTCTCCACCCGCCTCTTCTCTCCCCTCTCTCCATCCACCTCTCTCTTCCGCTCTCCATCCTGCAGCCTCTCCTATGCCACCTCTCGCTCCCCCTCTGCTCTCTCCCTCTACTCCATTGCCCGCATCTCTCTCCACCCCTCTCCATCCTCACCTCTCTCTCCCCTCTCTCCACTCACCTCTCTCTCCCCCTCTCTCCACGCAAACGCTCTCTCTCCCCGCTCTCTCCATCCCGCCTCTATCTCCCTCTCTCCATCCCGCATTTCTCTCTCCCCTTCTCTCCATCCCGCCCTCTCTCTCCGCCCTCCTCCATCCACCTCTCTCTCCCCCTCTCTCCATCCCACCTCTCTCTTCCCCCTTCTCCATCCCGCATCTCCTCACCCCTCTCCATCTCACCTCTCTCTCCCCCTCTTCTCCATCTTCACCTCTCTCTGCCCCTCCTCCATCCCGCCTCTCTCTCCCCCCTCTCCATCCTCTCCACACCTCTCTCTCCCCCTCTCTCCATCCCGCCTCTCTCTCCCCCTCTCTCCATCCCGCCTCTCCTCTCAACCCCTCTCTCGCATCCGGCCTCTCTCTCCCTCTCTCCATCCTGCAATCTCTCTCCCCCTCTCTCCCATCCCACCTCCTCTCCCCCCCTCTCCATCCCAACCTACTCTCTCCCTTCTCCATCCACTCCCTATCTCCCTCTCTCCATCCTGCCTCTCTCTCCCCCCTCACCATCCTGCCGTCTCTCCTCCCTCTCTCCATCCTGCCTCTCTCTCCCCGCTCTCCATCTCTCCTCTCTCTCCATCCCGCCCTCCTCTCCCCCTCTTCTCCATCTGCCTCTCTTCCATCCCCCTCTCTTTTCCATCCCCACTTCTCTCCCCCTTCTTCCATCTCTCCTCTTCTTTCCATCCACTCTCATCTCCATCCCACCTTTCTTTCCCAACCCAACCTCTCTCTCCATCAATTATTCTTGCTGGAGATATAGTTTCTCAAACTGATCACATACAGATGACAGCTGAACTGTAAACATCACTACTGCCTCTAGCGTTCAAGTTCACGATGATGGTTAATCAGCCAGATGATGACAAGCGTAGAAAGAAGACAGATGATACAGGATGCCACAAAGGCAAAATATTCATGTTACCCAGACATACCGTGGGCGAAGAAAGCCTCTTAATTCCACAAGGAACCTGAAGGTGATCTATGAATCTCCATGCTAGTCTCTACTTCTAAGAGATTCAAAGACCTGAGAACCTCCGACTACCTGAAAGAACGTACTCCCTCCTTTAAACAACCTGGTATTGACGCCACACGTCCATAGTTGTCTCGGTGGAGATGTGATGGAAAATGGCCTATACGGGATCCACAACACTGCAGACGGGTCCTGATGAGGCTACACAGTCCCTCAGTGGTAAACAACTAATACACCGCATCCACTTCAAATCAGCCTAGTCGCAATAAAGCCTACAGGGCCCTAGTATGAATAACTACACACTGTCCAACACATCAAATGATACCCACAGCTGAGGCAACACCTACAGGACGCATCAAATGATGCTTCTACCCAGCAGCTGAGGCAACACCTACAGGACGCCATCAAATATGATGCTTCTACCAGCAGCGAGCAACACCTACAGGACGCATCAAATGATGCTTCACCCAGCAGCTGAGCAAAACACCTACAGGACGCAATCAAAATGATGCTTCTACCCAGCAGGCTGAGCAAACCTACAGGACGCATCAAATTTGATGGCTTCTACCCAGCAGCTGAGGCAAACACCCTACAGGACGCATCAAATGAAGCTTTCTACCCAGCAGCTTGAGGCAACACCTACAGACGCATCAAAATGATTGCTTCTACCCAGACAGCGAAGGCAAACACCTACAGGACGCATCAAATGATGCTTCTAGCCAGCAGCTGAGCAACACCTACAGGACGCATCAAATGATCTTCTTCCCAGCAGCTGAGGCAACACCTACAGACACATCAAATGACTCAGAAGGGGTATCAGGTCCCTTGTGTAATTTAAGTTAACCGTTTATTACAGGGAGGTCCTATGCGGAGACCAAGGGGTTCTCTTTTTACAGATTGATCCCCGTAATTACCAACCAAATAAACCATCAAAATACAATATTAAATACACATCATAACACATCGTATACACATCAATATACACATAATATACACATCAATATACACATCGATATACACTATCACACATCGATAATTTACACTACACACATCCAATATTACACATATATATACACATCACTATACACATCATTATACACATCGCTATAACACCATCACTATACGCCATACACATCACTATACACCATCACTATAAACATTAATATACAAATCACGAACACATCACTGGACACCCGCCTGCGTAGAGAGGCCGGCTGTTCAGGGATTGGCCACATGATGACTGCCCTCGTAGGCCTTCCTCTGACACCGCCTGGCTATAGAGATCTAGATGTCAGGGAGTTGGCCCCAGTATACTGCCCTCTGGTAGGGCCTTCCTCGGACGACCGCCTGGTATTAGAGGCCCAGATGTCAGGAGTTGGGCCCAGTGATGTACTACCCTCTGTAGGGCCTTGCAGCCTCGCGCAGTCGCCGAGAAAAATTGCTATACAAGCGGTGATGCACAAGATGATCTCAATGCTAGAAGATTAGAAATACCAACCACAACTACAACTACCCATCATCATTACACTCTACTACTACCACTACTACATACACTACTACTACTACATCATCATTACTACTTCTATACTACCACTACTACTATACTATACTACTACAACCATCATCATTACCACTACTACTATTACTTCATTACTACTACCATCTATCATTACCCACTCACTACTACACTCTACCACTTACCACTACCATACTATATTACTACGACTACTACTACCATTATCTCATACCACTACTACTACTTACTACACTTACTACTGTATTACTACTACTACTACCATAATCATACCACTACTACTACTACTTACTACTACTACTTACTACTACTACACCACTACTACATTACTACTACACTACTACTACTACTACTACCACCATCATTACAACTACTACGACTATACTATTAACTACTACTACAATACCATCATCATTACTAAACTACACTACTACTACTAACTACACTACCGCTACTTACTATTACTACTACTACCACTACCCAACGGACCATTTCATCACTAATACTACTACTACTACTACTACTACTACTACTACTACTACTACTACTACTACGCTACCACTAAACATTCATCATCATTACTACTACTACTTACACTACTACGACTACTACTACAAAAAACAAACAACACTAACATCATATCAATTACCACTACTTACTACTACTACCACTACTACTAGTATTACTACTACACCACCATAATCATACCACTACTACTACTACTACTACTACGACTACTACTACCACTACTACTATTACTACTACTACTACACTACTACTACCACCATCATTACAACTACTAACTATACTAACTATACTACTTACTACACTACCATCAATTCATTACTTAATACGTATTCCCTGACAACCAGACGACATGACACTGCAGTGACTTCCCTGACAACCAGACGACAAGTCACTGCAGTGACTTCCCTGACAACCAGAAGACATGACACTTCGGCCGAAAACAGTTTCCTCCTTTTCTCTCTAAACATCCTCCATTTCAAAACATGATCCTTCCTCTCTCTCCCTTGCTCTCTCTCACACAGTGATCTCATTCCCAAAACAACAGGCTTCATCGTCCAGACTATTCATTCTCTCCTTGAGATAACATATTGACTTCAGTGTCACGGATAGAAAAGACAACTGTTGTGACAATGGATATCTGGGCCCTACTTTTCACACCACTTGGTGGCAACAGTGGTTCACCTTGTCTGTCTGTAAGTACTGTCCATGGCACGTCCTAACTGGCTCCCTATTCCCTATATTCTGCACTAATTCTGACCAGGCTGTGTCCCAAATGGGACCCTATTCCCTATATTCTGCACTAACTCTGACCAGGCTGTGTCCCAAATGGGACCCTATTCCCTATATTCTGCACTAATTCTGACCAGTCTGTGTCCCAAATCGGACCCTATTCCCTATATTCTGCACTAATTCTGACCAGTCTGTGTCCCAAATCGGACCCTATTCCCTATATTCTGCACTACTTTTGACCAGGTTTGGATCCCGAATGATACCCCATTTCATATAAAGCAGTACTTTTGACCAGGGCCTATGGAGCACTATGCAGGAAATAGGGTCCCATGTGTATATTAAGAAGCCTATTTGGGCTGATACCAGACCTTCTGTCATCCCTCTCAAAGGGAGTTGCATCAGAGTGGCTGTATAACGATACCACGAAAGGTTACTACCTTTCATCATTATAATGTTAGTTTAATATACAGTCACCTTGAAGCTTCATCTTCACCTCCTCTGTCTGTAGACAGCATTTATAATACCACTAGTGAATGTGGAAAACAACA
>NW_019943188.1:205970-226091 GCF_002910315.2 Salvelinus sp. IW2-2015 | reverse complement strand
ACTACCATCCAGATAGCAACTACCATCCAGATAGCAAACTACCATCCTGATAGCAACTACCATCCTGATAGCAAACTACCATCCAGATAGCAAAACTACCATCCTGACTACCAAAACTACAACCAGATTGCAAACTACCATTCCTGATAGCAACTACCACCCAGATGACCAAACTGACCATCCTGATAGCAACTACCATCCAGATAGCAACTACCACCCGGATAGCAACTACCATCCAGATAGCAACTACCATCCTGACACCAACTACCTCCTATAGCAACTACCATCCGATAGCAACTACATCCAGATAGCAACTACCATCACGATGACGCAACTACCAATCAGAACTACCAACGTACCAACCAGATAGCAACTTACCAACCAGATAGCAACTACCACCCTGATAGCAACTACCATCCTGGAGCAACTACCACCTCAGATAGCAACTACACCCAGATTGCAACTACCCCCAGATAGCAAACTACCCACCCTGATAGCAACACCATCCTGATAGCAACTACCATCCTGATAGCAACTACCATCCTGATAGCAACTACCACCCAGATAGCAACTACCACCCAGATTGCAACTACCACCCAGATAGCAACTACCACCCATATACCAACTACCACCCATATACCAACTACCATCCTGATAGCAACACCATCCTGATAGCAACTACCACCCTGATAGCAACTACCACCATAACCAACTACCACCCCATATACCAACTACCACCCATATACCAACCATCCTGATAGCAACTACCATCCATATACCATACCACCGCAGCAGTAGCAACTACCACCCGATAGCAACTACCCCCAGATAGCAACTACCACCGCAATAGCAATGACCACCTATAGCAACTACCACCCCAGATACCAACTACCACCAGATACCAACTACCACCCAGATAGCAACTACCACCCAGATACCAACACCATCCAGATAGCAAACTACCACCCAGATACGCAACTACCACCCAGATAGCAACTACCATCCATAGCAACTACATCCAGATAGCACTACCACCCTGATAGCAACTACCACCCAGATACCCAACTACCACCCAGATAGCAACTACCACCAGATAGCAACTACCACCCAGATTACCAACTACCACCAATGCAAACTACCCCAATACCAAACTACCACCCAGATACCAACTAGCCACCCCCAAGATAGCAACTACCACCCAGATACCAACTACCATCCTGATAGCAACTACCCCATCCAGATAGCCAACTACCACCCTGATAGCAACTACCACCCCAGATACCAACTACCACCCAGATACCAACTACCACCCAGATAGCAACTACCACCCCAGATACCAACTACCATCCCCTGATAGCAACTACCACCCTGATATCAACTACCACCCAGATAGCAACTACCATCCTGATAGCAACTACCATCCTGATAGCAACTACCCATCCAGATAGCAACTACCATCCAGATAGCAACTACCACCCAGATTGCAACTACCACCCAGATAGCAACTACCACCCAGATAGCAACTACCACCCAGATAGCAAACTACCATCCTGATAGAAAACTACCACCCAGATAGCAACTACCACCCAGATAGCAACTACCAAGCACTTGTTGTCTTGATTTAATGAATGAAAGAAATAAGGTAATTCAAAGGCTATTATAACTGTGTAATTAAATAGTAACATCTTACCATTTTTTTTTAATAGTAATACCTGGTTAATACCTGTTATTATTAATACTCTCTCTCTCTCTCTCTCTCTCTCTCTCTCTCTCTCTCTCTTCTCTCTCTCTCCTCTCTCTCTCTCTCTCCTTTCCTTAATGGAACACAGATGTTTGGTGTGTCAGGCTACAGCTCAGTACATGCATCTGAATATGAACAGTATGGAAATATGATCTGGACGAGACTAGAAAACAAGTTAGCTGAATATCCAAATCATGTCCAGAAGAAAAATCCACTGACCTTCGATTCCTAAAAACTTTTGGAAACTGGAAGTCAAGACAGAATTTAGCCTGGCTATCATTTTCAGTCATTATTAGCAGGCACTCTTATCCAGAGTTCATTTATCTTAAGATAAGCTAGTGGGACAAAACATATCTCAAATCATAGTAAGTGCATTGTTCTTAATAAAGTAACTATCAGCAAAGCCAGTGCTAGTAATAAGGAGAGGAGAGAGAGGAGAGGAGAGGAGAGAAGGAGAGGAGAGAGAGAGAGGAGAGGAGAGGAGAGGAGAGGAGAGGAGAGAGGAGAGGAGAGGAGAGGCAGAGGAGAGGAGACCACTGGGACACTAAAGTGAGTAAGTAAGGTGGGACACTAAAGTGAGTAAGTAATGGTGGGACACTAAAGTGAGTAAGTAAGTGGACACTAAAGTGAGTAAGAATGTGACACTAAAGTGCGAGTGTTAGTTCACGAAAGTTAAGGGTGTTATTTTTTGTTGTTTTATTTGGTGGTGGGGGGGGGGGGTGCTTCATGTTTATTTAAGATCTCTATTGAAATGATTCAATGCTCCATTGTAATAACTACTTTATGTGAAATGATTCAATGGTCCATGTAATGAACTGATTTATTGAAATGATTCAATGCTCCATTGTAATGAAATGATTTATTGAAATGATTCAATGCTCCAATGTACTGAACTGATTTATTGAAATGATTCAATGCTCCACCATGTAATGAACTATTTATTGAAATGATGCAATGCTCCATTGTACTGAACTGATTATTGAAATGATTCAATGCCCAATGTACTGAACTGATTTTGAAATGATTCAATGCCTCAATGATGAACTGATTATTTATAATATGTTTGTTTAGAAAATATCTCCATCAACATAATTCAAGTACACTTGTATTGTGTTCTTTTGGACCCCTCCATCCCTCCAGTCCCTCCATGCCTCCTTCCCTCCTTCTCTCCACCCTCCTTCCCTCCTTCCTTCTTCCTTCTTCCTCCATCCCTCCATCCCTAGGGCTAATGTTAAAAACAATGTTTTAGATGAATAAGGCCTACTGCCAGCGAAAACAAACTATCCCCCTGATCTCAGTGCAGCCATTATTCACATTCACTTTGTTTCAGAGGCAATCAATGGAGAACCTTATCAATTCTGTATGAATCCAGCACGGGGCTGAGCGGGCCAGAAAGATTAAATGGTAAAACATTGCCAATAAAAAAAATACCAAGTGTACCCAAGGGTTCCTCTGGTCCACGTTCATTGAACAGACTTTGACGTTTTGGTACACCAGCTGTCTAATTAGCATTGAGCTGTAGACAGCGGGACTAGACGGCAGAAAACTGACTGTAGACAGCAGGACTAGACGGCAGAAAACTGACTTACACAGACGGGACTAGACGGCAGAAAACTGACTGTCGACAGCGGGACTAGACGGCAGAAAACTGACTGTGACAAGCGGGACTAGACGGCAGAAAACTGACTGTACAGCAGCGGGACTAGACGGCAAAGAAAACTGACTGTAGACACGGGACTAGACGGCAGAAAACTGACTGTACACAGCGGGACTAGACGGTAGAAAACTGACTGAACAGCGGGACTAGACGGCAGAAAACTGACTGTACAGGCAGCGGACTTAGACGGCAGAAAACTGACTGTAGACAGCGGGACTAGACGGCAGAAACGACTGTACAGCGGACTAGACGCAGAAAACTGACTGTACACAGCGGGACTAGACGGCAGAAAACTGACTTACACAGCGACTAGACGCAGAAAACTGACTGTACACAGCGGGACTAGACGGAGGAAACTGACTGTAGACAACGGGACTAGACGGCAGAAAACTGACTGTAGACAACGGGACTAGACGGCAGAAATCTGACTGTAGACAGCGGGACTAGACGGCAGAAAACTGACTGTAGACAACGGACTAGACGGCAGAAAACTGACCGTCGACAGCAGCGACTAGACGGCAGAAAAACTGACGTAGACAGCGGGACTAGACGGCAGGAAACTGACTGGACAGCGGGACTAGACGGCAGAAAACTGACTGTCGACCAGCGGGACTAGACGGCAGGAAAACTGACTGTAGACAGCGGGACTAGACGGCAGAAAACTGACTGGAGACAGCGAACTAGACGGCAAGAAAACTGACCGTAGACAGTGGGGACTAGACCGGCAGAAACTGACTGTAGCAGCCGGGACTAGACGGCAGAAAACTGACTGTAAGACAGCGGACTAGACGGCAGAAAAACTGACTGTAGACAGCGGGACTAGACGCGCAGAAAACTGACTGTAGACAGCGGACTAGACGCAGAAAACTGACTGTACACAGCGACTAGACGGCAGAAACTGACTTGTAGACAACGGGACTAGACGGCGAAAACTGACTGTAGACAACGGGACTAGACGGCAGAAAACTGACTGTAGACAGTGGGACTAGACGGCAGAAAACTGACTGTAGACAACGGGACTTAGACGGCAGAAAACTGACTGTCGACAGTGGGACTAGACGGCAGAAAACTGACTGTACACAGCGGGACTAGACGCAGAAAACTGACTGTAGACAGCGGGACTAGACGGCAGAAAACTGACTGTAGACAGCGGACTAGACGGCAGAAAACTGACTGTACACAGCGGGACTAGACGGTAGAAAACTGACTGTAGACAGCGGGACTAGACGGCAGAACTGACTGTACACAGCGGGACTAGACGGCAGAAAAACTGACTGTAGACAGCGGGACTAGATGGCAGAAAACTACTGTACGACACGGGACTAGACGGCAGAAAACTGACTGTACCACAGCGGGACTAGACGGAGAAAACGACTGTAGACAACGGGACTAGACGGCAGAAAAACTGACTGTAGACAACGGGACTAGACGGCAGAAACTGACCTGTAGACAGCGGACTAGACGGCAGGAAACTGACCGTAGACAAGGACTAGACGCAGAAACTGACTGAGACAGCGGGACTAGACGGCAGAAAACTGACTGTCGACAGGGGACTAGACGGCAGAAAACTGACTGTAGAAGGACTAGACGGCAGAAAACTGACTGTAGACAACGGGACTGACGCAGAAAACTGACTGTCGACAGCGGGGCTAGACGGCAGGAAAACTGACTGTCGACAGCGGACTAGACGGCAGAAAACTGACCGTAGACACCCCAACATCGGGACTAGACGGCAGAAAACAGGCTAGTGAATCTTGCTTTGGGGGCCGAATTGGGCAGGAGTTCATAATGAAATAGTTAGAAAAAACAGAGCGTATCTTGACTAAATGGCCACGAGGAATGTTTTCAGGATATTGGATATGGGAGTAATTAAATACTTAGGGATACTTCAACCCAAAGCTTGTGCCAGAATTAAATAAATTATAGATAATGTTATTGTTCAACACCTGACTCGAAAATGAAGTGGATCTCTCGCTCCAAGTTCAACATTTGTTCACAAGGGGGCATAGACTAGTACTGTAGTCATGCTCAAAAACAACCACCTCTGTTCCTACGCTGTTAAGTTGACATCATCTCCACGGTGCACAAGAAGTACTGTGTACCAACAACCAGCTTTAAACACCCTCCCATCAGTCCCATGATCTGTCTGTTCCTCTGCAGCTAGGAGAGATCCCTCGGGGCGTCCCCCACCCAAAGTACTCAACTGTACACAATACACTACGTAGGGAATAGGTTGGCGGGGGATGTTCGGTGCTCCCCCCCCCCCCCCAAGAGATGTCTGCCAGTTTGTAAAATACAGACTACCTGTGTATCATGGGAGTTAGACTGGGACTCCAATTAGTACTAGCAGATGTTAGGTTTGACAAAATCCTGAATATCCTCCTGTAATGCAGCTTAATTCCCCTAAAGAGGACCAACGCAGCAGAAAGATTCATTAGATGAAGTAATTAGCATGATATAATGTGTTAGTTTATCTTTAATTTGTACTTGTTCTTACTTGTACTGCTGTGATGAGAAATGGATCGTTGCCTTGAAATATAGAATATGTAAGTTTATCGTTCACTCACTCACTCCACTCACTCACTCACTCACTCAACCTCACTCACTCACTCACTCACTCCCTCACCCACTCACTCACTCACTCACTCACTCACTCACTCACTCACTCACTCACTCACTCACTCATCACTCACTCACTCACTCACTCACTCATCTCACTCACTCACTCACTCACTCACTCACTCACTCACTGTCACTCACTCACTCACTCACTGTCACTCACTCACGTCACTCACTCCACTCAACTCACTCACTCACTCACTCACTCACTCCACTCACTTCACTCACTCACTTCTATTTCAGTTATCCAGCCACTCAAGTCATAGACTGTTCTCTCTGCACGAGAAACGGTACCGATGCACAATGTCTAGAGCCAACAGGACCCTTGAACAGCTTCTACTCCCAATCCATAAGACTGCTAAATAGTTAGTTAAATAGTTAGTTAAATAGTTAACCAATAGCTACCTGGACTATCTGCATTGACCCTTCTTGACTAACCTTTTTGACTCATCACATTCGCTGCTGCTACTGTTTACTATCTGTCACTTTATTCCTAGTTATTATATGTACATATCTACCTCAACCACCTCGTACCCCTGCACATCCACTCAGTACTGGTACCCTGTGTATATAGCCNACTCAGTACTGGTACCCTGTGTATATAGCCTAGTTATTATATGTACATATCTACCTCAACCACCTCGTACCCCAGCACATCCACTCAGTACTGGTTTTCTTTTATGGATCTATTCTCTTTCTCTCTGCATTGTTGTCAAGGACCCGTAAGTAAGCATTTCTCTGTTAGTCTACACCTGTTGTTTACCAAGCATGTGATGAATTAGGCCTCACTCCCCCCTGTCTGAGATATCTACTGCAGCCCTCATCCTCCACATACAACACCCGTTCTGCCGGTCACATTCTGTTAAAGGTCCCCAAAGCACACACATCCCTGGGTCGCTCCTCTTTTCAGTTCGCTTCAGCTAGCGACYGGAACGAGCTGCAACAAACACTCAAACTGGACAGTTTTATCTCCATCTCTTCATTCAAAGACTCAATCCYGGACACTCTTACTGACAGCTGTGGCTGCTTTGTGTGATGTATTGTTGTCTCTAACTTCTTGACCTTTTTGCTGTTGACTGTGCCCAATAATGTTTGTACCATGTTTTGTGCTGCTACCATGTTGTTGTTATGTTGTGTTGATACCATGCTGTGTCAGTCATGTGTTGTTGCCATGCTATGTTGTCTTAGGTCTCTCTTTATGTAGTGTTGTGTTGTCTCTTGTTGTGATGTGTGTTTTGTCCTATATTTATATTGTATTCATTAAAARAAATGTATCCCAGGCCCTCGTCCCCGCAGGAGGCCTTTTRCCTTTTGGTAGGCCGTCATTGTAAAAAATAATTTGTTCTTAACTGACTTGCCTAGTTAAATAAAGGTTAAATAAAAATAAAATAACAAAATACAATGTGATTTGATTCTTTAATAACCTGTTTGGGATAGGGGGCAGCATTTTCACTTTTGGATGAAAAGCGTGCCCAGAGTAAACTGCCTCCTACTCAGTCCCAGATGCTAATATATGCATATTATTAGTAGTATTGGATAGAAAACATTCAGAAGTTTCTAAAACTGTTTGAATGATGTCTGTGAGTATAACAGAACTCACATGGCATGCGAAAACTTGAGAAAAATCCAAACAGGAAGTGGGAAATCTGAGGTTTGTAGTTCTTGAAAGCTTGGCCTATCGAATACACAGGGGTCATTGTGCACTTCCTAAGGCTTCCACTAGATGTCAACCGTCTTTAGAAACTTGTTTGAGGCTTCTACTGTAAAGGAGGGGCTCATAAGTGCTCTTTGAGTGAGTGGTCTGGCAGAGTGCCACAAACTCTGACGCTCGTTCACGTGAGTGGYAGCTCTCATTCCATGGCTTTTCTACAGACAAAGGATTTCTCCGGTTGTAACATTATCGAAGATTTATGTTAAAAACATCCTAAAGATTGATTCTATACATCGATTGAAATGTTTCTACCGTCTGTAAAGGAACTTTGCGCCTCATGAAGATGGATTACTGGGCTGAACACGCTAACAACAGGGAGGAATTTGGACATAAATGATTAACTTTATCGAACATATCAAACATTTATTGTGGAACTGGGATTCCTGGGAGTGCATTCTGACGAAGATCATCAAAGGTAAATTAATATTTATAATGCTATTTCTGACTAATGTTGACTCCAACATGACGGATTTTCTTTGGCTGATTTTGTCGTCTGAGCTCTGTACTCAGATTATTGCATGGTGGGCTTTTTCCATAAAGTTTTTTTGAAATCTGACACAGCGGTTGCATTAAGGAGAAGTCTATCTTTAATTCTGTGAATAACACTGGTATTTTTTATCAATGTTTATTATGAGTATTTCTGTGAAATGATGTGCCTCTGCAAAATCACTGGATGTTTTGGAAGCAAAACATTACTGAACATAACGCGCCAATGTAAACTGAGATTTTTGGATATAAATATGCACTTTATCGAACAAAACATACATGTATTGTGTAACATGATGTCCTATGCGTGTCATCTGATGAAGATCATCAAAGGTTAGTGATTCATTTTATCTATATTTCAGCTTTTTGTAACTCCTATCTTTGGCTGGAAAAATGGCTGTGTGTGTTTTTGTGACTTGGCTCTGACCTAACATAATCATATGTTGTGCTTTTGCTGTAAAGCCTTTTTGAAATCGGACACGATGGGTAGATTAACAAGACGTTTATCTTTCATTTGGTGTATTGCACTTGTTAATGTGTGAAAGTTAGATATTTCAAAAAAATATTTTTGAATTTCCCGCGCTGCCTTTTCAGCGGAGTGTTGTCGGAATGTTGTCTAGGGATGCCGCTAGCGGAACCCCTGGCCCTAATTAAGATCCACCATGAGCAGAGCTGAAATTCACACCTAGTCAATTATTAGCAGTTGAGGATTCAACTTGGATTGAAACGTTGTCACTATTGAAGGTGGAGTATATTTTACAGTAGAGGGGTTATCCTGTCTTCATGATATATAATCCTTTGGCTACAGTTTTACAGTAGAGGGGTTTTCCTGTCTTCATGATACATAATCCTTTGACTACAGTTTTACAGTAGAGGGGTTTTCTAGTCTTCGTGATGCATAATCTTCATAATTCATTTTTTAAATCCAATTTAAAATAACTCTGTAACATAACAAAATGTGGAAAAAGTCAAGTGGTCTGAATACTTTCCCGAATGCACTGTATGACTCTCTAAGTCGGTAATTCAAAGTGACCTATTTCATTTGGCACAAAAACCTGTGAAAGGCATATCTTATGTTCTCCATATGATAAAGCGCCCTTCAATGTTAATCCAGATTTACTGAAAAGACCTCTGCTTACCCCAAAGTCCTGGGGCTTGTCAGTTCCTGGCAGGAAGTGGTGGGTTGCTGGTATCAAATCTTAGATGCCATCACCTGCCGCTGTGGGGGGCAATTAACTCCCTGCCACTGCTCAATGGTTGCAACAGCATGACTGTCCACTGCTCCAACCTCTATGTCTTTCAGAGAGGTTGGTGTTACAGCGGAAATCAACATTTTCATTGGACCTTGTGAATAATATAGTGAACTTCTTCTTCTTCTGCTTTTAGTTCCTGTCCTCTTGTTTTCCAGGTCATCTCTCTTTCTGTGATGGAGCCAGCCATGGTACACTATTCCCTACACAGTGCACTACTTTAGACCAGAGCACTATGGCCCAGGTCAAAAGTAGTGCACTACATAGGGAATAGGGTGTATGTTGGGACAGAAATTTACTGTGATGGAGCCAGTCATGTCAGAACCACCACMGAGGAATGGAGGACGGGCAGACGGACGGGGTGAGTGATGAGGGCTGTTGAGTTACACTACCGTTCAACATTTTGGTGTCACTTAGAAATGTACTTGTTTTTGAAAGAAAAGCACATTGTTTGTCCATTAAAATAACATAAAGTTGATCAGAAATACAGTGTAGACATTGTTAATGTTGTAAATTACTATTGTAGCTGGAAACGGCAGATTTTTTATGGAATATCTACATAGGCGTAGAGAGGCCCATTATCAGCAACCATCACTCCTGTGTTCCAGTGGCACGTTGTGTTAGCTAATCCAAGTTTATCATTTTAAAAGGATAATTGATAATTAGAAAACCCTTTTGCAATTATGTTAGCACAGCTGAAAACTGTTCTGATTAAAGAAGCAAGAAAACTGGCCTTTAGACTAGTTGAATATCTGGAGCATCAGCATTTGTGGATTCGATTACAGGCTCAAAATGGCCAGAAACAAATAACTTTCTTCTGAAACTCGTCAGTCTATTCTTGTTCTGAGAAATGAAGGCTATTCCATGCGAGAAATTGCCAAGAAACTGAAGATCTCGTACAACGCTGTGTACTACTCCCTTCACAGAACAGCACAAACTGTCTCTAACCAGAATAGAAAGAGGAGTGGGAGGCMCCGGTGCACAACTGAGCAAGAGGACAAGTACATTAGAGTGTCTAGTTTGAGAAACAGATGCTTCACAAGTCCTCAACTGGCAGCTTCATTAAATAGTACCCGCAAAACACCAGTCTCAACGTCAACAGTGAAGAGGCGACTCCAGGATGCTGGCCTTCTAGGCAGAGTTCCTCTGTCTAGTGTCTGTGTTCTTTAGACAATCTTAATCTTTTCTTTTTATTGGCCAGTCTGAGATATGGCTTTTTCATTGCAACTCTGCCTAGAAGGCCTGGTATGTGTTGTTTGAACTTGAGGTATCATTATCTTTTCAGGGCCCTATACTCTCTATACCTCTGAATGTTATTGCTACCATTCAGTCTTGGTGCCAAAAGAAAGGACTGGTTCCTTTTCAGTGCTTGGTAACGGACTTCCTTATGATTGTACAGGAACTTTTCAAGCATTTTGTTTTTTTAGCATTCTCCATGTTAAAAGTGTACATGGCTGCTGTCTCAGCGTGTCATGTGGGAATTGACGGAGCCTCACCAGGGACCCAGTCCTTGGTTGTGCGGTTTACTGAAAGTTGTATGTCGTCTCAGACCGGTCGCTAAACCTATTGGGCCCACATGGGACTTGSCTCTGGGTTTCGAAGCACTGTGTGCCTTTGGAGTCAGTGGATCTGAAGATCCTCTCCTCCAAAACCTCCCTGCTCATGGCTTTGGTCTTTGCTAATCGTAGCGAGGCCCATAGGAACCAAATCTCTGGCATCGCTTGCCAAACCTTCCCATGCGACTGTGACAACAGGTCCCAGCACACGGGTCCCTGCCTAAAAGGTGAATGATCTCTRCAAACCAAGGTTGCCTGGGCCAACAAGAAGTCACACGAATCAGTGGTAAGCCCTTCCAGCGCACCCTCTCCAACGTGAGCTGAGTCAGAACCACTGGCGGAAGCGCAGAAAGGAGGGTCCGATAGCACTGGTGAGCCAGAGCGTTCGTTCCCAACAGAGCATTCGGGTTCCTTTACCGAGAAAAATAGACGCATTTTCTCTCGATGCGTAAAGATGTATGTCGGCCCGAAAATGTCCCATACCTGAGAGAGCCTCCAATCCTGAGAGAGAGGGTCCCACCTGGATAAACCATCTGCACCCGAGTTRAGGCAACCGGGGACAYGTGTCGCTCAAAGCTAAAGCATGTGTGCACTGCTCCCTAGAAATAGAGTCTAGGACGAAGAGAAGCACGCTACCACTGACCCGCACAAGCCAGCCCGACAAAAACAGCAGGATTTCTCCTGAGCCCCTGAATGCCAGACACTCCGGGTAATTGACATGCAGTGCGCTGGAGTTGCCTTCGTACAGCGCACCCCATCCTCGGGGGGATGCGTCTGTTGTGATCACCTTGTGGGATACAACTCAGCCCATGGGAGCCCCCAACAATAGCAGAGGGTCCAACCACTGGGCCATAGCCTGTAGGACCTGACAGAGACACCGGAAATGACAGCCTTAGGCTGTGAGATGCGTCCCGGTGAGTGGCTAGCACTCAGCGCTGAAAGGGCCAATAGCCCAACACAATAGCCCCAAAATAACCATCAAAAAAGCCATCATCCCCAGTAGGCATTRGTGAAAACACACTGTGTGACCAGGACAGAATGTGTCTAAGCAGAGCTGGAACCTGGACACCCTCCGTGGGGATAGAAAAGTGTGATATGAGWGTGAGTCAGAAACGGAATGYGCTGAGATGGAGCTAGACAGCTCTTTTTCTGGCTAGGGTCTATTTTTCTCCACTTCCTGTCTGACTGACGTGCCCAAAGTAAACTGCCTGTTACGCAGGTCCAGAAGCCAGGATATGCATATAATTGGTACCATTGGATAGGAAACACTTTGCAGTTTGTAGAAATGTTAAAATAATGTATGATACTATAACACAATAGATATGGTAGGAGAAAATCCAAAGAAAAACCAACCGTTTTTTTTTTGTTGAGAGCCCATGCTCTTCCAATGGAACGTGTAGGGTCATATCCAAATCCAGCTCCCAGATTGTAATTCCTATGGCTTCCACTAGATGTCAACAGTCTTTGTTCAAGGTTTCAGGCTTGTTTCTTACCAAACAAGGAGAAAATGTGAGTTTTAGTCCTGGGAGTCAGAGTTGGACATCTCACCCTGGGGAGATTGATATACCCCTTGAACCCTGTGAACCCCATAGAATGCGGGGTAACAGATGGGGCAGTATTAAACATGGAAAAGCTTCTATCATACGTTGTGCTTCTGTGAGACTGTATAGCCTGCATGAAGCATGTCCCATATATGGGCACAGGGGGCTCTGGCAATGGCTGATGTAGTACCCCATTTGCCAAACGTGGTGGCACTGTTGTCACAGTAATGTTTTTTGTGGAAGGGCGCACTGGTCAGTCAGACCCTTGCCAAGGCCCCTCGCTCTGTGGATTACAGAAGTTACAACCAAGTTCGCGTCTCATCGGAGGTGCACACAATCCCCGCTTCCTTCACTCCTAACTCCAGGAACTGAAAATAGGAATGGGGTTGCCATAACGCTGTGGGAACGCTAATAAGTTTCGCTCACCAGAAGTTAAGYATGTTAGCCAACATTATCCAGGAGGCATTTTAGCATAAGCTAGGCTAGCTAGCCTCTTTGACCGCAGCACGGTCCGTTTAGAATAACCAAGTCACTTAACGCTACATATACTAAACAAGAGATACCCAAGCATCTCCACTGTGGGGAGGCAGGAATAGCTAGTAGTAGCYAGCTCGYCTCGGCGAGTTAGCCAACCTGGCTAGCACGCAGTGGTGTAAAGTACTTAAGTAAAAATACTTTAAAGTACTACTTAAGTAGTTTTTTGGGGRTATCTGTACTTTACTTTACTATTTACATTTTTGAGTACTTTTACTTTACTACATTACTTTTTACTCCATTCATTTTCCCTGACACCCAGAAGTACGCATTACATTTTGAATGCTTAGCAGGAAAGGAAAATGGTCCAATTCACGCACCTCAAGAGAACATCCCTGGTCGTCCCTACTGCCTCTGATCTGGTGGACTCACTAAACAGAGAACATCCTTGGTCATCCCTACTGCCTCTGATCTGGTGGACTCACTAAACAGAGAACATCCCTGGTCATCCCTACTGCCTCTGATCTGGTGGACTCACTAAACAGAGAACATCCCTGGTCATCCCTACTGCCTCTGATCTGGTGGACTCACTAAACAGAGAACATCCCTGGTCATCCCTACTGCCTCTGATCTGGTGGACTCACTAAACAGAGAACATCCTTGGTCATCCCTACTGCCGCTGATCTGGTGGACTCACTTAACAGAGAACATCCCTGGTCATCCCCTGTTTCTGATCTGGGGGACTCACTAAACACATTCTTTCTTTGTTAATGATGTCTGAGTGTTGGAGTGTGCTATTCGTGCATTTAAAAAACAAGATGGTTTGCTTAATTAATATAAGGCATTTGAAAGGATTTATACTTTTAATACTTAAGTATATTTGAGCAATTACATTTACTTTTGATACTTAAGTATATTTAAAACCAAATACTTTTAAAATTTTTACTCAAGTAGTATTTTACTGGGTGACTTTCACTTTTACTTGAGTCATTTTCTATTCAGGTATCTTTACTTTTACTCATGTATGAACATTTACTTTTTCCAAAGCTGTCATCAAGGCAAAGGGTGGCTACTTTGAAGAATCTCAAATATCAAATATATTTTGATTTGTTTTACACTTTTTTGGTCGCTACATGATTCCATACCATAAACGGACACACACCGCAGCTAGCACAGCATGTTGCAGCGTTTCATCTTAGTTCCACGTAGGACTGGATCACCGAGGTAGGACCATTCATCAACAAGTCCTGGGAAGAGAGGCCGAGGCAGACACAGAGCAGACCGAGGCAGACACAGGTGGCGTGGGGTGCCCACAAACTGGCCTCCCTTCTCTTCGAGTAGCCTCCTGTAACAGGTGCGGAGCGCACAGGATCCGGGTGACAGCCACCGACATACCCACGCCAGGCAGACACCACGTACCCCAGGCCCAGGCAGGACACCACGTACCCCACCCAGGCAGACACCAGTACCCCACGCCCAGGCAGACACCACGTACCCAGGCCCAGGCAGACACCACGTACCCCACACCCAGGCAGACACCCACGTACCCACACCAGGCAGACACCACATACCCCACGCGCACCAGGCAGACACACGTACCCCACACGCAGGCAGACACCAGTACCCCACACCAGGCATGCAACCACGTACCCCACACCAGGCACACCAACGTACCCCACACCGTCCAGGCAGACATCCAGCGTACCCCACCCCGGCAGCCAGACCAGCGTACCCACAAACCAGAGCCAACTAGCCACCGTCAGCCACGACGTAACCCACACCAGGCAGCCACACGTAACTCGCCACGCCCAGCGCAGCCACCACGTAACCGCCACGCCCAGGCACGACACCAGTACCCCACACCCAGGCAGCCACCACGACCCACACCCGCAGACACCACGTAGCCCACACCAGAGGCAGACACCAGACCGACCCGCAGACCAGGTACGACCAAGAGCCAGCAGCTGCACCCGACCGTACCTCCACGCCCAGGCTCACTAAGTACCACGTTGAAACCGCTCATCCCAGGCAACACCACGTACCCACGCCCAGGCTGGCACCCGTAACCCACGCCAGGCGCACCGTACCCACGCAGCGTAACCACGACCCCACCCGGCCTGCACCGTACGTACCCAACGCGCCAGGCGCCACCTACAATACCCGCCGAGGCAGACCCACGTACCCAACGCACGGCAGACACACAATTACCATCCACGGCCCAGGCAGCCACCACATACCACGCCCAGGCAGCCACCAACGTACCCCCAGCCCAGGCAGACACACGTACCCCCAACGCCAGCAGCCACTCACGTACCCCACGCCCAGGCAGACCGACGACCCCAGCCAGGCAACACCACGTACCCCACGCGCAGGCAGACACCACGTAAACCCACGCCCAGCGCGCCACCACGTACGCCACGCCAGAGCAGACACCACGTACCCCACACGCCACGTACCCCGCCGCAGCCACACACGTACCCCACGCCCAGGCAGACACCAACGTACCTCCACGCCCGGCAGCCACACAATACCCACACCCAAGGCGCCCCACGTACCCCACGCCCAGACAGCCACCACATACCCCACACCCAGGCTGCCACCACGTACCCCACGCCCAGACAGCCACCACATACCCCACGCCCAGGCAGACAAGACTGCTCCAACCACCCAATCCAACTCCGCTTCCTGCACCTCGGTCCCAGCCGAGGTACCAGCATCCGGACAAGAAAAGTCACCGTCGGTAATTCCAAGCTTCCTCAAGAATGCTAAACGTCTTTCCAGGGAGGTTTTACGCAGTACATGACTGGTTCGAGCGAGGGCCACCTGCTCCAAGACGAAACAAACTACACATAGATGGGGAGTATCTTCCAGAGAAATGCAGTAGCGGATTTAGGTATAGGCGACAAGGCAGCGGCATGGGTCGCCCGTACCAAAGAATTCAGAATGGTGACATTTGCACGATCGATTTTCTATCGCTCATTTGCACATCACGTCAATGATGTCAATGCACCGTGTTGGGGATGAATCAGAATTAGTTGGGTAACATAGATAAGATGTTTTATATTCATCATATGCTTGTGAGATACTTGTCATTAGAATGTTTCCCTTTGTCTATAGGGTTGGCAGTTGTAGTTATCCCTTCTCAGCTAGGGCTCAGACACTTGGGGCCCAGAGAGGGGAGAGGTCAGGCTTGTCTTCACATGTGAAAGTGTCTGTAAGTATTCCTAAACCATGTGAAGGGATGGCGTGATTAATGGGGAACCAGTTAGTTATCTCCACAATGTCTGTGCGCCAGTCACTCCCTCCTTTTCCCATTGGGGGGAGGAGTATGGCAGTGTCTGGAACCATTGTATTACRCCTCTGATGTTGCTTTTCTCTTGACCTAGTACTCCTCTCCGTGAGCTTGTCCAGGAGGGGGTGTATTTGAGATGGGACTATCTAGGATTGACAATTAATATATGCCATTGGATGAGGTAATGTTTTGGTACCAAGAATGAGATTAGAACCTATTTTTAGCAACCAAACTGAACGATAATTTATAGCGATAGCTGTCTGGCTATGGGATACCCCTCTCTCAAGTAAAATACTTTCTTTGTGAACAGTTCCTATTATCTGTGGTTTGTCATGTCGACTAGGGGGTGGATCTTTGCTATAAAAGATCTCAGTTGCCATTATGTTGACCACTCTCAACTTTTCATTAGAGATACTGAAATGTTGAAAGTCAAATGCTATTGCAAAAGCTTAATTATTATTAAAGGTGAAGTTTAAGTATAACTCTGACTGGTGTGTGGTTTGCTCTCTCATCATTTGGTAATACAGGAAATTGCCACGACAACCGTGTGGGATTGTGGGTCAATTAACCTTGTCGGAGTGGGCGCCCTGATTCTAGTTTGTGAGCTAGGCAGGCTACTGCCTGGGAAGGTCTCCCACTCAGAAGTACGAGATGGGGAGGGGGCGGGGGTAGGTTGACCTCAGGCCTCCCCACTGGAAGCCCAAGGTAGGGGGAGCGGGGGAATCTATCAAATAGCGCACCTCTAACTTTGTACAGTACTAATGCAATTAGTAAAATCATTCACACTACAAAACGCTACCAAATAAATCACAATTCATTCATAATACTGTGAATATATCATTTCACAGACATATTGTTGCATTTTTTTCTGGTTTGTGTGAAATCGTTAAGAATAATATAAAACCGATCCAAATGTATTCAAATTTGTGGACTGCTCTCAGAATGTGTCTCACTCTTCCAGTGACTGTAGCTGAAGCAGAGAAGAGTTTTTCAAAGCTGAAGCTCATCAAATCCTACCTGATGTCCACCATGTCACAGGAACACCTTAGTGGCCTTGCTGTTATCAGTATTGACCGTGAAATTGCTGGGCAGATTTCTTATGATGACGTAGTTGATGACTTTGCATCAAGGAAGGCAAGAAAGGTCAAAGTTTAGATGGCAGTTGTGCAATTTAGTTTGTGTTTCTTGTTTGAAGTGTAATAGTTTAATAACCAGGTTCTCTTTATAAGCGTGTTATTATTTTTATGTGATATAGGATTTGTGCAATTTAGTTTTATATGTGTGTTGTGTTTTTGGCCATGCCGGATTAAGTGATATGACATGCTATTCTATAAAAAATAATTTCTCTGTAATTAATATTACCTGATTAAGCTAATCAGGTAGATAATTAACTAGAAAGTCGGGGCACCACGAAAGAATGTTTATAGAGCTGTTATCTTCCGAATAAACTCTTAAAGACCTAGTAATATTTTTACATCAATAGCAGTCAATATTAATCGTCACCTTATTTCAGTCTCATCTGAAAGTTGTAAATTCTTGGATATCTTCACGAACCCTGACTAACAAGTTGAATCAGCAATACAAACTTTGGTTTAATTATTTATTTACTAAATACCTAACTAATCACACAGAATTACATATGCACAGAATGCAAATGATGTCATACAGAAAACGTCCCTGGTGGACGGAGCCGACATGACGGCTGGTTACACAAAGGAAAGGGGGTTGGGTTTGAGTGAAAGAGCGGGAAGACTGAGGAACAAAGGGAGAGGCTATGCTATCGTAAATACAGTATCTTATGCATTCTAAATTACCGGCCATTTGGAAAAGGAAAATGCAATACATATTTACTCTGAGCTGCGCTTCGGTAGGTTGGTGGTAGATGGAAGGCCGTGTTGCCCAACAGAGATCTTCCTGTCCTCGGGAGAATGTCTCTGGTGGTAAACTGGATACGTTGTAGTATCGTTGTTGAGTGTTAGACTGGGTCCGTCGTCCGTCCTTTTCCTAGCCCACGTTTACAGCGGCCGCTGCTAACTCAACGGCTAGGAGGTATCACTTCTGTTGTGAATAAGAGTTCAAAGTTCATAYCATTCGCAACCAAAGCTCACGCTGAGGTTGGCTTAGTTCTGTAGTTGACATGTTAGTCCTTTTAACGTGGGACCGTCGTCCTCACGTCCTCGGAACAGRAGGTTACATTTTCGTCAAGGGCTTTATATAGTGGTAGGAGAGAGGGCATGTTTCATWGTGTACAACCAATGTCTCTTCACATGGGCAGGCCATTGAGTGAGCAGAGCTTTACCCTTATGAAAACCCAATTCTCTCATTTGGAAGCTAAAATTCCATTTMATCTTTTCACAAATAGTTTCATATTTAAACATTTAAATTGCACAACAATTCCATGTGAATCTGATAACTATAATGTGTAGACTTTCCACGATACAGTTTGTCATCCTATCATTAACTTCTTCAGGCTGCAGGGCGGTGCCGGTACACTTAGGACAACATCCAGCTCAAGTGCAGGGCGCGAAATTCAAAATCTATTTTTGTAAAATATTTAACTTTCACACATTAACGAGTCCAATACAGCATTTGAAAGATAAACATCTTGTGAATCCAGCCAACATGTCCGATTTTTAAAATGTTTTACAGCGAAAACACCACGTATATTTATGTTAGCTCACCACCAAATAGAAAAAAGGACAGACATTTTTCACAGCACAGGTAGCATGCACAAAGCCAACCTAACTAACCAAGATCCAACCAAACTACAGCAAACTACAGCGAAAACACAATATAGCGTTATATTAGCTTACTACAATAGCTAACACACAACAGCATTGATTCCAGGTAATCGGTAGCGATAGCACAGTTCGACAGATATATGAAATATCATCCCTAAATGGGTCCTACTTTTGCTACTTTTGCTGATCTTCCATCAGAATGTTGTACAAGGGGTCCTTTGTCCAGAACCGTCTTTGTTTGGGTTTAGAAGGACCTCTTTCCCTCTTGAATTAGCAAGCACACTGGCCAAGTGGTGCTAAGCTCTACATCCTGAACAAAAGCAGACAATGCAACACGCCTAACGTCCCGAATAAATTTCAATAATCTAATAAAACTATATTGAAAAAACATACTTTACGGTGATATTGTAACATGTATCAAATAAAATCAAAGCCGGAGATAGTATTCGCCTATAACGACGGCTTTCCAGAAGGCGATTCCAGGTCCAACTTCGCGCTTTCGAAAAAAGCGGAACCGCCCCCCACCCGTCGCTCTTTCAAGCCCCGGCACTTAGCCGCCCGCAATCCCCCCCCCCCCCCCCCCCCCCACCCAAACTAAAAAAATCACCATTCTGCACATAACGTGTCATTTTTATTCAGACATTTGGAACAATACAAATAAATAATCAAAACATTTAAAAATATATAATATAAAAAATATACAAAATAAGACTCAAATATCAAAAGAAGTAAGAAAGACAAAATAAAAACAAATTGTAAGCATATAAATACAATAGAAAAGAGAATCGAATTATTACACTATTACCTCTTTGCTCAAAAAACACACATATGTCATGAGTTGGCCTGTGGGTAAGGTTATGACCTCCATAAATACCTTTCTCCTTTCCTCTCTTGACTCTACTGAAGGACTCTTGAAAAGCCTTTGTTAAACATAGAGAGTCGGGGACGTCAAAAGGTGGGGGGAAAGGAACCATATCTCGGTAATCCAGCCAGTTGAAAATATGCGTTGTTACTTAATGAATATGATGTCAGTTCGGTTTGTCATCTGAGAAT
>NW_019943188.1:197174-205945 GCF_002910315.2 Salvelinus sp. IW2-2015 | reverse complement strand
GCTAACAAAAAACACACATGTGCATGACTGTGGCCTGTGGGTAAGGTTTATGACCCTCCATAAATACCTTTCTCCCTTTCCTCTCTTGACTCTACTGAAGGACTCTTGAAAAGCCTTTGTTAAACATAGAAAGGGGAAGAGGTCGGGGAACGTCCATAAGGGTGGGAAAGGAACCATAATGCTCGGTAATCCAGCCAGTTGAAATATCAGGTGCGGTACTTATGATATGGATTCAGTTCGTTGTTCAGGTGTCTACATTGAGACTTCTTATAACTTCTATAAGGCGCAGGGCTCCAAGTATTGCGGTAGTAACTTGGGAAGAAAATGTGGCCCTTTCATAAACGGCCTCGTACTCAAATATCTTGCTCGTAAATGATGCATATTAATTATAGACGTATGGATAACGAAAACGATCTCTCTAGTGTTTTACAACGTGGGAGTGGGTTATGAACCGTGTTGAAATTTTTCTACCAGGCGGAGTGGAAGAAGAGAAAAGCCTCCTTCGGCAGCCCACTTCCTGACAGGAAGTAGAGACTGTGTATCGAATATGCGAAGTCTTCTGTTCAAGCGCTTGCCTATAAAAATGGGGTCATGATACGATTGGTATACATACACGTCAGTACACTTCCCCTAGATGTCAGAGGACAGTAGAAGAGAAGAATGAATGGATATCTTGTGTCTGAAGTGGATTAAATCCCTTCTTGGATACTGTCCTGCCATTTCTTGGGGGGTTCGCCCATGGAGCCATACAAGCTAGAACCGCCACTGACCGCATGACTGGGGCCATGATTCTGACCCCAAACCTGGGTTAGCCATCGTTGTCTCGTCATTTTCTTTTTATCACTCCAGCAAAATGAAGAATAAATAAATAATTGTTTACGATTAGAACACTTATGACAAAAAGTACAACCTACCGCTCTACCACTATGGGACAGTTTAGTTGGAGTTTAGTTGGAGCAACGTAAGACAGTCTTGTTTTCCAATTGTTTGTTTTAGTAGCTTAAATCGTTCCTGATGACACAGAGGTGAAGAGAGGAATAATTGAAGGAATCGCTGCTTCAAATCCCAGAGCTGGCAAGGTGGAATAATCTGCCGTTCTGTCCTTGAGCGAGACAGTTATCCCCCAACGACAACTGCTCCCCGGGCRCCGATGATGTGGACGTCGATTAAGGCAGCCCCCAGCACCTCTCTGAATCAGAGGGGTTGGTTGGGTTAAATGTGGAAGACACATTTTGGTTGAATGCATTCAGTTGTGCCCTTTCCCATAGTATGTTGTACAAAAGTTGACTGACTGACAGGGACCTAGGAAATCTGGTCACAATGTGAAAACAGTGGACGGTAAGAGAAACATTTTATTTCCAAAATGTGAGCACAAATGTGGGCACAATCAGAATGTGGACAAGATCAGGACCAAGGACGCATGTTAGCGGCAGGTATAAACGAGGCTTCTGTCAGGGGTAAATTCTAACTATGTTAGTTTTCCTTTGTCAGCACCAGTCACACAACAGAGTGGCACTGTGCAATATGGAAACTTAGGTCAGAATGCAATTGATGTGGATAGTGAGTTTAAGCACTGTGGATAGTGAGGTTTATGTACACTGGATAGTGAGTTTAAACACTGTGGATAGTGAGTTTAAGCACTGTGGATAGTGAGATTCAGCCCTGTGGATAGTGAATTTAAGCACTGTGGATAGTGAGTTTCAGCATTGAGGATAGTGAGTTTAAGCACTGTGGATAGTGAGATTCAGCCCTGTGGATAGTGAGTTTCTGTCACGACTTCCGCCGAAGTTGGTCCCTCTCCTTGTTCGGGCGGCGGTCGACGTCACCGGCCTTCTAGCCATCGCCGATCCACTTTTCATTTTCCATTTGTTTTGTCTTTGACTTACACACCTGGTTTCACTCACCCAATTACTTGTTCATTATTTAACCCTCTGTTCCCCCATGTTTATTGTGAGTGATTGTTCGTGGTAAATCGGTCCGTTATTTGTGGGTTCGCTATATTACTTTGTATTTGTGTATTTTTGAGTAAAGTACGTTGATTACTCAATTCTGCTGTGCTGCGCCTGACTCTCTACACCAGCTACACACAGGACCATTACAGTTTCAGCACTGTGGATAGTAAGTTTAAGCACTGTGGTTTCATAAGTGCATTTTATTTTCCGGTCCTAGATGGAGAGAGTTGACACTTGATGTAGGAATCGACATGCCTTGGTACTGTATGTCTTGATGCACACAGACAGAGACAGAAGGATCCGTGTGGAGGCCTATACGTGAGTGTTTCCTTTTTCTCTGTCTGTACAGGCCCTTAGCCAACAGCCGCCACACTAGACAATAAATAATACAAAAAAAGGGTGAAACAACATATCCTCGACAATCCCACCATGACTGTCTAAAGACAAGTTCTGTCTTCTCTCTCTGTGTTTAAGGACAACAACCCACCATGACTGTCTAAGGACAAGTCTGTCTTCTCTCTCTGTGTGTAATTAAGGACAACAACCCACACCATCTGTCTAAGGACAAGTCTGTCTTTTCTCTCTTTGTTTAAGGACAACAACCCACCATGACTGTCTGGACAAGTCTGTCTTCTCTCTCTCTGTGTTTAAGGACACAAACGGCATGGACTGTATCTAAGGAACTAATAGTCTCTCCTCTCATCTGTGATTTGGAAGTATCCTCTAATATACAACAAAGTGTGCCACCATCTCTCTCTTAACACGTGAGATCTTAAGGACATAATCTGTTCTTCTCATATAATACCAGCCTGATATTAATAAGCATTCGATCATTGCTTAACAATTTACGATCACGATAAGACATTTACGAGGGGCTCGACATTCATTGTGACGCATCTCCCCTTAAAATAAGCGTACATTTAACTGCTATTAGCAATAATATATAATAACCTTTGGTGCTATTTCCTTTTTTGGGACTCAGTGCTTAATATACGAGAGTTGGGATAATTTTAAAAAGCGGATGGATCAATATTATACATATATCAAAAATTTCTCCTTTATTTCATTCAGCTCCCATACGTTTTACTTAATTTTATTTCCCCGATGGAACTCGCATTTAGTATTCATACAAGAGTCACTTGCGCATTCTTTTCCTTGAATCTTGCATACTTGCGTTACATATAATGGCTCACCACTTACTTCCCTACACTAGTGCACTACTTTTGCCACCAGAACCAGAGATTATGGAAGTGAAGACGAGAAATGATAGATAGCATGGCGAAGAGAAAGAGAGAGATGAGATAGCGGAGACAGTCAGTGTGGCACTTTCAAGAGAGAAAACAGATAAATTTCATCTTCCTCAGTTAGTTCTATGCAAACACATTAATCTCCAGTTAGCTCATGTGCAAGAAATTGTATCTCCAGTTCTATACCCAATATGACAATACTGATTATCGTCGATATAGATCTATTGAACACATTATCTTCCAATTAGTCATCGAGTAAACTTATACTCCAGTGTTAGTCATGAGATAATTATCTCCAGTTAAGTCTCTGATCATATGATAATACTCCAGCTTGAGGTGATAGAAATATAATATCTACCTAATGCTTAGTCGAATAAAGAAATATCTCTCAGCTTTAGACATTATAACTATTATCTATCCCAGTTAGTCATGCAATAAATTTCTTCTCAGTAGAGCGATGTAACATACAGTCAAATCTCCAGTCCTAGACATTAATAGCAAAATTTATCTCCATCTCTTTGCGATCACTGACTGTCACACAGATCCCCCTCAAGTGAACGCGGTATCGCTCTGCGTATTTCTCTGTTCACCAGGCTCCTCTGTGGTAATCAGTGTCATCTTATATGTCACCAGCCTTCTAAACGCACTAAACTGTATCAGTGATTACCTCTACCAATCCCAGAGGCTGTCTTGTCTTCGATTTGACGCAACACCCTCCTGTTTGCGCAATTACCCTCCCTGGATTCTGCTATGTTTTATATAGTAGTGCTCTCAGTTTCCCCAATTGGTCCTTTTGATCGATTGTTTTGTCCCCAATGTACCGTTTTGGTCTTTGTAGTACCTCAGTTATTGTGCACCTTGTTAATTACGCGCTCGTCTCGTGTGCCTCAATGTATACTACTTTTACCATGCTCTTCCTCGAATCTTTTGTTTCAGTCGCGTTCACTTTCCTGTGAAGTTTAAGGCTTATTTACAGTCTCCGTACTCTATTTACTGTGAATAATATGTTGACGACAGGCATTCGTAACCTGTGTGTATTCATTGTAAATGTGTACTAATAATTATTGCGGGTGTAGAGAAATAAAAACCATCTATTAACAGAATGCGTAATTCGCATCTGCGAGGACTCTTCGTCTCCTACTTTATTATTAGTCTTATTACCTCTAGAGCGAAATCGTGACCGAATAATCGACTTCCCGTCTGGACGCGCTTTGCACAGGGATTCTCTCTTCTGGCAATCTTTGCAACGGGCTGTACCTTGCTTTACCAATCCATTACGTGTGCCGCACATGCGGCAGTGCTGGGAAGCAGACAGGGCGTTGCGCGCTTCGTCATCTCGCACTGGACCGGCAAGGGTCATTGGGCACTGGAGTCGATCTATAACTGCGGTGGGATGACGATCATGGGAAAACGCTGGACCCGGAGCTGTGATCGTATTTCAGGATCGAGCCACTCTAATGCAGTCGTCTCTATATCACCTTTCCTTTCCTTCCGCCTCGCGTGTTTTGCATCGTCCTGTGGAGGGCGCGAGAGGTGTGAGTGCGTACTCCGACTACGCTCGGGGATCTGGAATTCCGGACCATCGTGGCCTCCGCCAGATGGAACAAGTCGGCTATGGTCACCGCGTTCCGCAGCGGACTCTGCTGTGAGGAGAGGTACTGATGGAGTTATGGCCTGCCGTGATGACAACCTGTCAACTCAGACGATCAGTCATACGCATTGGCCGGATCTGTTGGACAAATCCTCTGTGACGAGGACCCTGCGAGGAAATTCCGAAGGCCCATGGCTACACCTGCTCCCATGACCAGAGCCGAGTAGGAGGTGGACTCTCTGCACGTTTGCCCGAGGCAGAGCGGAGGAGAGAATCTGGCCAACGTTCTCGTTGTTGTGGACCGGTTTTCTAAAGCTTGTCACCTCCTTTCATCGCTGGGCTCCCGTCAGCCATGCAAATCCGCGGAGGCTCTTTCTACACTCGTCTTCCGGCAAAACGGGATCTCGGAGAATAGTTGGTGACGAGCACGTGGCTCTCAGTTCACCTCATGCGTATGGAAAAGCGTTCATGGGAACGGCCTGGCGGTCGAGGTCAGTCTCACCTCTGGATACCGTCCTCAATGCTAATGGGCAGGTGGAGAGGTGTAATCAGAAATTGGGCAGGTTCCTGAGGTGTTGTACTGTCAGAAGGCCTACTGCGTCACGGGAGTGTGGATAGCTTTGGTGTCTACCTTTGGAGCTGAGTACGGAATTCCGCTCCGCCACTTCCTCCACTAATCCTCACTCCGTTCATATGTGCAGTTGTATGGTATGCATGGCCCCTGGCACTTTGCTTTGCGATGAGCCAGGACCGATGGCTCTCTGTCGGTGGCACGAGTGGTTTTGGCGTTTGCTGAGGGGACCTGAATGCAACGTTCCGCGCCGCTCGCAAAAGCGAAAACGGACTCATACCTTGCACCGTCCAGTGAAGAGCCTGTTCTCTCCAGGGTCGCAACTGGGGTTATCTGGGCTCTCCACCCTGAACTCCTCCGGAAGCTTGAGCCCCACAGTTATAATTGTGGGGGCCATTTTTTAGTCCCGTAGAGGTGGTTAATGATGTAACGGTAATGACGTTTGCAAACTCCTCTGAATTACCGCATTAAACCCAAAATCCCTGAGGCAGGGCACCGTCGTCCCATTGCTTGTGCAGCCACATTTCAGGCGGGGGGGGGTGGTTACTGTCATGGATACCCCCAAATACTGCTTGGCTTATTTCCGTCACCAGGCCCGGAGGTCTACGTTCACCGGGCCTTCTAGTGCGGTTCAACTGAAAACTTGGATTCAATCACCACCAACCCCGCACTGTATATGTTCTCATTACGCACCACCTCGTTCCCATTCCCCCTATTAGTATCTGTATACAGTTAAAGTCGGAAGTTTACATTACAGTTAGGTTGAGTCATTTAAAACCTTGTTTTTTTCAACCATTCCACCAAATTCTTGTTTAACAAAACTAATAGTTCCCTTCTTTTATTGGCAAAGTCGGTTAGGAACATTCTTACTTTTGTGCATTTGTCAGAATTTGGGCCAGGGTTTTGTTTTTCAGGTTTTTTTTGGTCCACTAGATGGTCCCCATTGGCGCCTTTTTTTTTGAAACCTTTGTTTTTTTTCCCTTGTTTCTAATTATTATTTGCCACCTGCTTGGTCATTTCCCTTGTAGGTATTTTATCCCTTTTGTGTTTCCTTCAGTTCTTTCGCTGTGTTTGATGTTAGCACCCAGCCCCAGCTATGCTGTGAACATATATTTCTCTTGTTGGATTTTCCAGAGGAATCTTGGTTTTGTTCTTGTTATTTTTATTTAAGGTCTTTTGAGGTTTGTTTTTCCCTGCTGTTTTTCTTACCACTTTTGTGTATTTTCTTTGATTTTTGGAGGGATATCCATTTTTCTCTTGGGGGCTTACTTTGACGTCCTTGTGGATTTTATATTATGCCTGAAGATCTTTTAACCTTGATTAAACCACCGTTCTCTAGTACTGCTGTGTCTGCCTTCATCTTTCTGGGTCTTTCTGCGACTTATTAGGACTGTTTCTCACACCGATGCCTTGACATTGCATGACACAAGTAATTTTTCCAACCAATTGTTTACAGACAGATTGTTTCACTTTTTATAATTCCCAGCTATATCAACCAATTCCAGTGGGTCAGAGAAGATTGAATATATAACTAAGTTGGACTGTGCCTTTAAACAGCTTTGATAAATTCCCGTGTAAAATATAAATGTCATCGGATCTTAGGGAGCTTCTGATAGGCTAATTGACATCATTTTGAGTCAATTGAAAGTGTTAACCTTGTGGATGTATTTCAATGGACCTACCTTCAACCAAATTCAGTCCGGAAGACCTGTTTCTCTTAGCATGAAACATCATTTGGGAAAATCAAATAAAGTCAATCAGCAAAGGACCTTCAGGATAAAAGAAATTGTAGACCTCACAAGTCTGGGTTCATCCTTGGGAGCAATTTCCAAACGCCTGAAGGTACCAGCGGTTTCTATCTTGTACAAATCGATCAATAGTACGATGCAAGAGTATAAACACCATGGGACCACGCAAGCCATCATACGCTTCTCAGGCAAGGGACGCGTTAGTCTCCTACAGATGGAACTGTACTTTTCGGTGTGAAAAAGGCTGGCGAGAATATAACAATCCCAGAAACAAACAGTCCTTAAGAGTACGCTTGTGACAGATTGCTGGAGGAATAAACTAGGTACAGAAGAGTGATCTAGTACCGACAGTGTAAGAAACTGAGGTTCCATATTATCGACACTAGGCCTGAATAGGGCCGTGGGCCTCAGCAAGGGAAGAGTAGCCACTGCTCCAAAACCGCCGTTTAAAAGAGGCCAGAACTACGGTTTGCAACCAATGCACATGGGAACAAAGATCATTACTTTTTGGAGGAAATGTCCTTCTGGTCTGATGAAACAAAAAATAGAACTGTTTGGCCATAATGACAATCGTTATGTTGGGAGGAAAAAGGGGGGAGGCTTGCAAAGCTGAAGACCACCATCCCAACTGTGAAGCACGGGGTGGCATAACAAGCATAATAAGGTGGACATAACGAAGTCCTTGACCCTAAATCCTGTAGAAAATTTTGGTGGGCAGAACGAAAAACGTGTGCGAGCCAAGGAGGCCTACAAACCTGAACTCAAGTTACACCCAAGCTCTGTCAGGAGGAATGGGCCAAACATTCACCCAAAACCTTTGTGGGACGCCTTGTGGAAGTGCTTACCCGAAACGTTTGGACCCAAGTTTAACAAATTTAAAGGCAATCTACCAAATTACTAATTTAGTGTATGTAAACCTTTCTGGGACCCACTTGGGGAATTGCATATGAAAAGAACATAAAAGCATGAAATAAAACATTTCTCCCTACTATTATTTCTGACATTTTCACATTCTTAAAATTTAAAGTGGTTGATCCTAAACTGACCCTAAGGACAGGGAATTTTTACCAGGATTAAATTGTCAGGAATGTTGAAAAAAAACTTTGAGTTGAAATGTATTGGACTAACGGTGCTATGCAAACTTCCGACTTCAAAACTGTGTATATGTCCCTCTGTTCTCCATTGGTCCCTTTGGTCGAGTTACTGTTATCACTGGTCCGTGGTCTTCTCGTGTGCGAAGTGCCGATCTGTGTATCTCGGGACTTAGTAGGAAGTATACTCTGTTTATTGTGCAACTTGTTATTACGGGGTCTCGTCCCAGTGTATCTATTATAGAGGTTTAACACTTCACTAATTTGTGTTTGGGTTACATACCCTGTGTGTGATGTACTTATTATGATAGTATATAATATACTTACCGCTAACCTGTTTGTTTTGTCTAATCCCGTCGTTTTCGGTACGATCATACTTTTATTTGGGTGGGAGGGAAATACAACCTCTCTGTTGTATATCTAGTACGCATGCGGGCGTAACCATAAGATACTTCTTTAAGTTACATTATATATCGTGAGCCTGTGAAGCTCTGTGGCGGAGCCTGGTGTGATGACACGGATGCTAGTACAATATATCTCCATAGTTAGCCATGAATGACAGGAACAAATT
>NW_019943188.1:193594-197149 GCF_002910315.2 Salvelinus sp. IW2-2015 | reverse complement strand
CCCACCATGACTGTCTAAGGACAAGTCTGTCTTCTCTCTCTGTGTTTAAGGACAACAACCCACCATGTCTGTCTAAGGACAAGTCTTTCTTCTCTTTTCCAGCTGGAATTAGAAGCATCATCACTTAACAATTACGTTCCAGATGAATACAGGGCGACATCATTGTGACGCATTTAAAATAAGCGTAATTAACTGCTATTAGCAACTCTGCTCAGTCTTAATACAGAGTGGGAAATTAAAACATATCAATTATTGAATCAATTGGCCTTTATTCATTCAGCTCCATACGTTTTACTTAATTTTATTTCCCCGAGCTCGATTTAGATTCACCAGAGCATGGCATCTTTTCCTGAATGCTTTGCCTGCGTACCAAATGRCAYCCTATTCCCTACAYAGTGCACTACTTTTGACCAGAACCCAGAGAGAGAAGAAGAAGAGAAAGATAGATAGATAGGAGGAAGAGAAAGATAGAGAGAGAGAGCGAGACTAGTGCACTTCAGGGAACAGAGTGCAATTTCATCTCCAGTTAGTCATGAACACATTATCTCCAGTTAGTCATGAAGAAATTATCTCCAGTTAGTCATGAATACATTATCTCCAGTTAGTCATGAACACATTATCTCCAGTTAGTCATGAATAAATTATCTACACTTAGCATGAATAAATTATCTCCAGTTAGACATTAATACATTATCTCCAGTTAGTCATGAATAAATTATCTCCAGTTAGACATTAATACATTATCTCCAGTTAGACATTAATACATTATCTCCAGTTCGACATGATGTCACAGATCCCCCCCGGTACTGCTGCTCATTCCGTTCACCAGCTCCGGAGATCTATGTCACCAGCCTTCTAAACGTCACTAAACTGTATCATTACCACCAATCCCAGACTGTCTTGTCTCATTACGCACACCCGGTTCCCATTCCCCCTGATTATTATGTGTATATATGTGCTCTCAGTTCCCCATTGTCCTTGTCGATTGTTGTCCCATGTCCGTTGGTCTTTTGAGTACCTGTTATTGTGCACTTGTTATTACGGRTCTCGTCCCATGTATTATTTTACACCTCGATCTTTTGTTTGGGTTACATCCCTGTGTTTTATACATCCCGTACTTTATATACATGTGTTTGTTTGGGGCTTCGTCCCTGTCGTTTTCATGATGTACTTTATTTTGGGTGGAGAAATAAAACCCTCTATTACGTATTCCTGCGCCTGTCTCCTATTATTATACAGCGTGACCGAATAATCRACTTCCCGGAGCGCTTTGACAGGATTCYYTCTGCAATGCAACCTGTACCTTGCTCACTACGCCGAGGCAGTCTCCGGGAGAGACAGGGTTGCCTTCGTCATCTCGGCACTGACYGGAAGGGTCATGGACTGGGGTGGTGCGATCTGGGAAACGGCTGGACCCGAGGTCGAGCACTATGAGCGCTTCACCCTCCTCTTCCGCTCGGTGTTTGATCGTCCTGTGGAGGGCCGAGAGGGTGGTGAGTGCGTACTCCGACTACGCTGGGGATCTGGAATTCCGGACCATCGTGGCCTCCGCCAGATGGAACAAGTCGGCTATGGTCACCGCGTTCCGCAGCGGACTGCTGGAGGAGGTACTGATGGAGTTAGCCTGCCGTGATGACAACCTGTCACTCGACCAGCTCATYAGCATGGCGATCTGGTTGGACAACCTCCTGTGACGAGGACCTGCGAGGAATCCGAAGCCCATGGCTACACCTGCTCCATGRCCAGAGCCGATGGAGGTGGACTCTGCACGTTTGCCCGAGGCAGAGCGGAGGAGGAATCTGGGCCAACGTTCTCGTTGTTGTGGACCGGTTTTCTAAAGCTTGTCACCTCCTTCATCWGCSTGGGCTCCCGTCAGCCATGCAAATCGCGGAGGCTCTTTCTACACTCGTCTTCCGGCAAAACGGGATCTCGGAGAATAGTGTGTCAGACCGTGGCTCTCAGTTCACCTCATGCGTATGGAAAGCGTTCAKGGAACGCCTGGCGGTCACGGTCAGTCTCACCTCTGGATACCGTCCTCAAGCTAATGGGCAGGTGGAGAGGGTTAATCAGAAATYGGGCAGGTTCCTGAGGTGTTACTGTCAGGACCGGCCGGGGGAGTGGGTGGATTTTCTACCTTGGGCTGAGTACGAATTCCCTCCGCCACTCCTCCACTAATCTCACTCCTTTCCAGTGTGTATTGTGTTATTAGCAGGCCCTGGCACCTTGGCATCTGAGCCAGACCGAGGCCCCTGCGGTGGACGAGTGGTTTTGGCGTGCTGAGGAGACCTGGAATGCGTCACACACTCGTCTCCAGCGGGCCCTGCGTCGGCAAAAGGAAAAGGCCAACCGCCACCGCAGTGAGAAGCCTGTTTYTTCTCCAGGCGACTGGGTCTGGCTCTCCACCCGGAACCTGCCGGAAGCTGAGCCCACAGTTTGTGGGGCCATTTTTTAGTCCCGAGGAGGGTTAATGAGGTAACGTACCGTTTGCAACTCCCTGCTGAATACCGCATTAAGCCAAATTTTTGTGTGTCTCTCCTCAGGCCAGTGGTGCCTGGTCCCCTCGCTGAGGCTGGACATCGAGGGAGGTCCGGCGTACTTGGTCCATGAAGTCCTGGATTCGAGGCGTGGGGCGGGGCGTCTCCAGTACCTCATCGTCTGGGAGGGTTACGGCCCAGAGGAGCGGTTCTGGGTTCCTGCAGTGGACATCCTGGACGCTTAGCTGACCAGGGATTTTCACCGTCGGTGCCCTGACTGACCCGCACCCGTCCCTGTGGTCGTCCCTGAGGCAGGCACCGTCGTCCCATTGCTTGTGCAGCGCAAGCTGAAGAACACCATCCCAACTGTGAAGCACGGGGGTGGCAGCATCATGTTGTGGGGGTGCTTTGCTGCAGGAGGGACTGGTGCACTTCACAAAATAGATGGCATCATGAGGGAGGAAAATTAAAAAAGAGAGAGATAGTTCGGCAAGTTTACATACACTTAGCGCCAAATGACATTTCAACTCAGTTTTTTCATGAATTCCTGACTATTTAATCCTGGTAAAAATTCCCGTCTTAGGTCAGTTAGGATCACCACTTATTTTAAGAAAGTGAAATGTCAGAATAATAGTAGGGAGATGTTTTATTTCAGCTTTTATTTCTTTCATCGCATTCCAGTGGGTCAGAAGTTTACATTACACTCAATTAGTATTTGGGTTAGCTATTGCCTTTAAATTGTTAACTTGGTCAAACGTTTCGGGTAGACTTCCACAAGCGTCCCACAAAAGTTGGGTGAATTTTGGCCCATTCCTCTGACAGAGCTGGTGTAACTGAGTCAGGTTTTTGTAGGCCTGCCTTGCTCGCACACTCGTTTTTCTTACTGCCCCACTAAATTTTTCTACAGGATTGAGGTCCAGGGCTTCGTGATGTCCACTCCAATACCTTGATTTGTTGTCCTTAAGTATTTTTCTTTGGAAGTATGGCTTGGGAGTCATTGTCCATATTGGAAGACGCATTTGCGACTAACGTTAACTTCTGACTGATGGTCTTGAGAGTTTGCTTGCAATAATATCGCACA